>NC_056737.1:1912880931-1912998431 GCF_019279795.1 Protopterus annectens
ATACTGAGTGAAATTAATAATAATACAAATGATAGTGTTTGTCCAAGGCTCTCAAGAGTGGCCACAGTGTCACCAAATAAATATAAATACTCTCAAAGGATAAAATATTCTCTAAAGGACATTGAGATATATAAATATATTTAAAAATAAATAATAAAAGAACATGAAAATACTAAATATCTATTTACAATAAACACCAGAATTTCAACCACAGCAAATATAAAAATAACACAGATAAATAGAGTCATACAGATACAGAAAAACATGTACTTAAATAATCTAACTATATTTTCCAGTGCAATCTAAATAATTAGTATTCCCTGATTATTTACTAAAGCAAGACAAGAAGAAGTGGATGAGAGATCTTCTTTTGTCAGGTTACAAAAACAGACTGCTCTGAGACTTTTGTCTCATCTAGTATTAAAACATCATTTTAGTCCTGGATTACAGAATGACATCACATACATCTGGTCATCTGACTCTGGTTCCCATACTACCCCCTTTCCAAGCAACTGAACCAGAATCTAGCACATATGTGTCAATAATACACACACATAAGGCTTTGCTGAGATCTGTAGCAGCTTCTGGAAGTCATAAAACAATTTCAAACTTCCACCCTTTCAGAGTAGCGATGTAGTTCACCCCCAAGGACAATATAGAAGGCTTTCTGGTACAGACTTTTTGTCTCTGGCTGCATTGAGACATATGATATTTTATGGCATAAATTAAGTAATTTCATTTCAGGATATTTTTCTAAAGGTTAGCTGTGGATGAGCTTAACCTCTTTTCTTCCGTTATATTCTGTTACAATATTAATTTCAACAGTTATAATACAGTCTGCCATGCAGGTGTATTTCTTTTTTCTATCCAGCAGAACCAACTGTTGGTACAATTTTTTAATACAAGCAGCTTTACAAATGCATTTTCAATACAATCACCTGTACAAATCAGTTTGATATACAAATGACGTATAATTCTTTACAAAACTCCAGCTAGCTTTGCTGGCATATGCCACACATCCACTGCCCTACTTCTCCAGGCATAGCTGGCAATACCTCATATCATCACACAGCTGCACCAATGTTATACATGTTGGTGTTGCCACAGGTATTTTTGTAAACCCAAGTCTGTGAAATACAGCAAGATATGAAAGTATGAGCAAAATGCACTATAAAAAGGACTGAGTATGTGTTAAAAGGTGATGAGTTAAGTTCTTTGAGACTTTCAGGTGAAGAAAGTATGATCATCAACTTCTGATTTGCTACTTATGAATTATGTAACCTTGTTCAAGATAACATATAATATAAAAATGTACTGCAAATGTTTGTCATAATGATTAAGGTGCTTAGCTCATAGACACAAAGTTACAGGGTTTGATTCTCAGCTTTGAGGGAAATTGGTCCAGAAGGGCAGTTAGCTTAGTAATAACCTATGAACCTATTATTATATTAGCAATGGTAGTGCTCAAATGCTACTTCCCCTTAAATGTATATGGTGAAATAAAATTTCCTCTGCAAAACCTATAAAAAGATCTATTTCTGCGTTTTTTATTAAGTAAGGTAAGGTTAAATTAATTTAATCCTCAACAAATAGTGCTGAGTTCAGATGAATTATGATTTTTTTTTCTACACAGGGTCTTCTTGATAGAGAGCGGCTCCAGGAAAAGTTATATTTTGACTTATATGTCTAATGATTTCTTTGTGCAGGCATAGAGTTGCTGTTTCAGACTATGCAAACAAAAAAGAAACTTGGCATGGAACAAGTTTAAAAAAAGAGGATAAAAAAGTAACAGAAATGAGGTTTTAAACAAAGGCAAGAAAATCTGCAGATAATTACATAACCAAGTGGACTCAGTTATTTAAGTGAAGTGGGCCTCACTTATGAAGAAGACTTCCTGAATGGCTCCCTTTTCATTTTAGTAAACAAGATTTTTTTTTCTTTTTCTTTTTCCTTTTTTATTTTTAATATGACAGAGGACTCAGTCATATGATCTGCAATATTTTTTTTGGGGGGGTATTAGGTAGACCTAAATAAATTGAGATCTCACTCAAGCATGTGTGTGTGCGTGTGTGTGTGTGTGTGTGTGTGTGTGTGTGTGTGTGTGTGTGTGAAGACAAACATGATGTACATGAGTTTTGGAAAATTACTTATTAAGTATTTAAGCAAATGAAATTAAGTAGGTAGATGTAATACAAATCAGAGGTTTCTGCAAGAGAGTACCTTTGATTAAAATAAAATAATTCATCTGAGGAGGTATTGTAAAATAATAAAATCCTGTTCAGATAAAAAAAAATAAATGAAAATGACAGTTTTCTTCTGTCTGTCCATCCATATATAATTAGCAGAGTATCAGGAATAATTTAAATAACACCAAATACTTACCAAAGTAGATAGTAGCTAGCAGAGACCTCAGAATATATTATCTGTTAAAACTGCAAAAAAAAAAATGTGAAAAGTAGGTTGCCAACAGTTTTTGTATTGGCATATGAATAGTTCCAGCCTTTGGAGTGCTTTTACGCAGACTAATTGAAATGATGGCATAGACTGGAATACCTACTTATTTTGACCATTGCTGAACTGCTTAATGTAAACAAGAAAGAAACAAGAAAAATAACCAGAAATCATGTAGGGGTATTAGAGATATTTTGGACACTTTATGAAAATTTGTATAAAATAGAGAAGAGGGCAAATCAAGAAAATGCACAAATGGAAATATTTATAGAAGACTTAAAAATGCCAATGTTAGCGATAGATGAGGCTCAACAATTAAGTTAAAACAGAAGGAGATAAGATAAAAATGGTGATATATATATATATATATATATATATATATATATATATATATATATATATATCTAGGGCATTTGCTCGAATGAGCAAACGTTTGAATCCATAATAACCAAACACACTTTAGCGAAAGTGCTTTTATCGAAAAAGTGCTTTCGTTAAAGCGTGTTAAAAAAACCCCACTACATTAACATATAAATATAAACTATTTGCAGGAATATCATTCTCCGGGAGTAGATGGTATTGTAGTAAAAGTTTGGAAAATAGGAAGGAAGAAACTGATAATGATCTGGAAGATTTTGTTTAACAGCATTTTAAAAGGAGAGGAGGTACCAACATCCTGGAAAAAAAAGGTGCGATGGCTGCAATACCTAAAGAAGGTAAAGATTCATCAAACCAAACTTCAGATAGACCCAGTTCAATTGTAAACCATGATTATAAAGTGTTTATGTCTATAGTGGTTAAAAGAATGGCAAAGGTGTTGCCAAAATTGATAGATATGGGTCAGTGTGGTTTTGTGGAGGGGAGGCAAACACTTGACAACATTAATAGAACAATGATGATCCAGAATGAAGCAGAATGTAAAAACATACTGCTGCTGTTGGTAGGTCTTGATGCAGAGAAAACATTCGACAGAGTAAGTTGTGATTTTATGAGTAGGGCAATGGTAGCATTTCTATTTCCTGAAACAATAATAAGGTTAGTTAGGAGGCTATATGCAAGATCAAAGCCAAAAAATTAAAGTGGGAGGGTTCCTCTCTCATAAGTTTTGGCTGAATAGAGGAGCCAGGAAGGAGTGTCATCTTTCCACTTTCCCCTTTGTTATTTGTGTTATATTTAGAACCACTGGCAAAGAAAATAACATACTCAGAAATTCAAGGATATAATGTGTATGTTATTCAAGAAAAGTTGGCTTTATTTGCAGATGCCATTATTTTGTACCTGATAGAACCAGAAAAGTACATCTCAGTGTTGTGGAACATTCTGAGACAGTTCCGATTTTTTTTCAGTATGTAAAATTAATGAAGATAAAATAAAGGCTAAAGCTGTAAGTTATGTACCAACACATTAATTAGTTCAGCAATATCCATATTTATAGGGACATGATCAAATTAAGTATTTAGGAGTATGGGTTAAGAAGGATTGTGTTATGGAAGCTAAAGATATGTGGGAAGAGACAAAACATAATGCAAAAACTGAGAAACTGGAAGCTCTTGCCTGTGGATAGCAAGATATAAGCATAAAAAATGTTTTAGTCCCTTTAGTTTTATGCACAGATCAGGCATAGTTTTATCAACTAGAGGAAAAGTTGTGGCTAGTTAATCAAGAGATGAAAGATTTTATCTGGGAGGGCATGTAGATAGTGCCTGAAGCTTTGGAAACTGGCCAACTGTTATAGCCTTGTCAGGATATAACCCATATAGCTAAGGCTACTGCAACAGTGAGCATTCAAAGATCTACTGTCATGGTATGTTTAGTTACAGAACTGCACTTTCCTTAAAGTAATCTTTTCTGAGACAGACATCTTTTGCTCTCAGTAGAATGTACACAAAGTATTTTGTCTGGACATTATGATGTGTTTTATAAAAATGCAGTTGACTAAAACATGAATTATCACTTCAAATTTTTAAACCAAATATAAAAAAAAGAAAAAAAAGCAGATGATGGAGTTAGCAAGTTTACCTAAATGAAAATGTCACAGACACATGCAGCTGATATTATATTACTAGCCATAAGCAGTAGCTTAGATTTTTGGAATTAGAATGTACAAAATTATTTGTTTTTATAGTCCATCTACTGGTTTTCAGCTATAAATAAATAAATAAATTAAGATCTGGGCAGTCGCTTCTTCAGCCAGTAAGAAAATATTCTTGTGAAGTCCCAAATTTTTAGAAACTGCAATTCCAATGCTCCCATCATTCCCAGTTGTCTGTTCTCTAAACAAGACATCAAAAGAAGAGAAAGTAGAGGATCACCTTACCTTTGGGTCATTTAAATTTTATGAAAGCCGAAAGACTTATGAAAATATCCTCAACCCTAACCAGTTCAGCAATAAAATTAATTTTGATTAGTGATACATTACTTTTGCTTGAGACTTGTTTCTAGTTTGCACATGTTTTATACACAAAGCAGCTTTTCCATACGCTATGCAATTCCTATTGTCATGACCTAAAGCATGATGACTGGTCTACCCAAATAAATACATCCAACATGTTGATGAAGGACCTGCCAAGTGATGACTGCAAAAGCAGAACAACCGCCATTTAGCTCCACATCTGCCACCTTGAAGGATAGGACATATGATGCATATAGTGCATCATGAGGATCCTAATGTTATTCGCAGCTATTATTATTTCAACCTATGTACCTGTTTGGCACAGAAGTCCAACATTTTTGTGGAAATAACAGGCAAGTTATGTGTGTAACCTATATTTTGTGTTTATCTGACAACTACTTGCCATTAGCCTCCATTGATTTCAGCACCTATGGAAATTAATCAACCTAATTAATTAACCTATCTCAATTCAAGAAAACTCTCAAGCAGTATTTCAAGTCTCAGTGGTTATGTCCCTGCCCCAAGCTTGACTAAATATTTAGTCTTACTTGTGTACCAATACTATTTTGTAAATGGAACTCATTTGTGTTTCAATTCTTAAGCCAGATTAGAAGTTTGTGAGATTGTATAATTTATACTCCTCAACAGTCTGTAAATTGTATTTAATTTGTACTATGTTAAGATTGCTTGTGTAACTAACTTTGGAGCTTTTCTCCCCGGGCCTCCGCTGAAAATGGACATGTATCCAGTAGGACTATCACGGTCAACAAATGTAAAATCAAAAATAAATAAATAAAATAATAAACCTCATTAATTAAACTGCTCAGGACTTTTCATTTTATGAAATTTTGTGTTTCAATATAATATCTAGCAATAGACATAGACGTGTGTATCCTTAGAAAATCAGCTGCAGTTTTACTGGGCACTTTAAAAATAAAGAACGATATGAGAAATGCCAGAGTAAAACTGTCTACACCAATAAAAATTCTGAGATCATAGTATTAAAATGTCATTTATGGCAGGAATGTTTTTTTGAAAAAAAAATAATGGCTTTCAGTCTCATACAGGCTGTTAAAGGTGGACTATGGCTTTTGATCAATCAAAGGTATTGTTCTGATACAAAAGAGAGAATTAAAAACATTTAATGGTAATTAAATAGAATTTTAATAATATCTGCATTTTTTTATTGCTATATTAATCTGTTTATGCAAATGTACTGTGATGGAAAGTTCTGCCAGTGATTCCAGAACCATATTTTTCAGTGCAATAAATAAACTTGCTTATAATAAAGAAAATGATCTTCACTGTGTAAAAAAATGTAAAGTACCATTCCAGATTATATATATCAGAAATCGGGTCTACTTGAGATTATCAAAATCTCAGTAGACCAATACACTAAACAATGAGCGGAAAAGCTCGACGTGTCAGATAACCAACACGTCAGAATGCCGAACACTTCCGACTGGTCGACAGTCCAACTTGAGTGAAACAGGAAATCCACTCTTGTGGATGTTGTACTGCAATCTTGGAGTTGGTATATTTAAGTTACTGGGGAGGGCATGGGGGGTGTAGCCCCCCCTGCAAGAATGTGAAATGTGAAGGTAAGAGGTTTAGATTTTTTATTTGTAGTGTAGGTTTTGTTTTAGTGGTAAGGGTTTAGTTTAGTATAGATGGTAGGCAGGGTGTGAGTGAGGGGAACTAGGTAGTTTTATGTCGAGTGTTGTGTTTTTTCTTTTGTATGTTGTCTGTGTGTGTTGTTGTGTATATGTTTTACAGAGGTGTGTCAGGTTTTGAGGTGTTGGTATTGTGTATGTTGGATATGTGCGGTTTTGGTGTTGTTGGCTAGGTGTTTTGCGTGTCTGTTATGTGGGATGTCAGGTAAGTGAAGTAGACCCCAGAAATCATGTTTATTATCATTGCATTAACTTTAAATGGGTGATACTAACATACTGTCAGAGGGAGGAATTGCATTGGTAAACTAGATAAATTATATATTTTATCTTATTTCTATAATAGCTTTAAACTGCATAATATATTTAAAAAAATCTGACAGTATTTCTGTTAGTCAAATGTCTCTGTTTAAAAGTGAATGAGAATTGAATTTTTAGAGTATATATACTGCATGCATGTAAATACTTTCCAGTACTTTTCCACTGACGTGTAATCTTACACATTTTAGTGTTCAAGGTGAAGTGAAGTAATGCCTGACAGACTAGTACAACAAAATCTAAAAGTATGAACAAAATGGACAACACAAAGGACTGAATATGTGTTAAAAGGTGATGAGTTAAATTTCATGATACTTTCACATGAAAAAAGTTAAGACTTTCATGTTAAGAAATTGTGGTCTTCAACTTCTGCTTTTCTACTTATGAATTATATCTTTTTCAGTATAACATATAATATTAAACTGCACTGCATTCTTTTATTAGCGGTAGGTGGTAGTAGAGATCAAATTCTACTTCCCATACATACATATATATGTGTATATATATATATATATATATATATATATATATATATATATATATATATATATATATACATACACACACACACATATATGTATGGACATATGTGTGTGTGTGTGTGTGTGTGTGTGTGTGTGTGGTAGAATACATTTTTATCAGTATAGCCTGAAAAAGATCTTAGTCTGGTTTAGTAACTAAGGGATAGTTAAATTGATTTAGTCATCCACAGTTACTACTATCAATGTTAAGTGTTCAGCTATTTGTAGAATATGTGTGATTTTACTGTATGTTTTTACAAAGTGCTTTGTGAAATTTTTAATTTTCTGGACAATTATTAAGGATGTGAGTCACTAAGTAATGCCCAAAAATACAGTGTAGTATTTCTTATTTTTCATAAAGTTTGTTTGTTCCCAACCTGTTGTTCTATTATCTTTATAAGTGAATTTTGTTAATATTTAAAAATTGTCCTTAATTTGGGGTATAATTTTTTGGTTTTGTACAGATTTTCTGTGGAAAGACATTGAGTGGTATGGTACTGGTAATTCCAGTTTTATGGGAAATGTGTATTTGCTTGAGTTGGTGCAACCATGGAGTTGGTATATTTAAATTTAGGGATTTGGGGGAGCTTGTTAAACACTTTATTATAATGTTATTATAATACCTGATTTATTTCAGTTACATGACTCTTCAATTATATTTAATTTTCATCTTTTTTCTTCATTGCTTTGATGTATGTGCATTTGAATGGATTACATGCTGTTAGCTGAATGTACAGCTGTATGTTCTGTCCAAATGAATGCACAAATAATTATAAAGTGATAGCATGGAAATTATGAATGCACTCCCTCTGTTTGTGTGATCATTAACACACACACACTCTTACATTTTTTGAATTTGCTGCTACAGTCGTAATGGCAGCACATTCAGATGGCTTTTCCTGGGTTAAGATAATACTTTATAGGTTCATAGGTAGGTACTAGGCTATCTGCCCGAAGGCATTTATAAGCCTAGCCGGAATTGTGCTGGCTTTCGCTGCCGCCTTAGATTAGTTCCCTGTGCCTCTGTCCAGCACAGCCATTGAAGTGATCCCCGGGGCAAACTTTCTATTTCCCATCCACTCGTCAAGGTTTCTCTTGAAGAGTGTTAGTGAGGAACTCTGCCTAATGTAGATTTGAATCTTGTTCCAGAGCATGGGAAGTCTCCGGGACAGGAATCTATCCCTCCAGCATGCCCTATTTATTGCTGTAGTGAGGTTTAGATCCCTGGAATGTGTGGCTCGGGGGGATATGTTTTTTTTTAGGTGGAGCATGTCCATCAATTCTGGGTTGGACATGGCCTTGTATGTTAGGCATAGATCACCTCTGAGTAGGCGGTATGCAACCGAGTACAGCTGGAGTTTCTTCAGTCGAGCTGCATAGGGCATCTGTTTGAGGCCAGTGATCCTCTTGGTGAGGTACTTCTCTGGTCTTTCCAGCTGTTGCAGGTGTCTTGTAAGGTACATTCCAAATGGGGCATTGTACTCTATGATGGGTCTGATGAGTTATGCGTAGAGGGGCACAATGACCTCTTTTGATATGAATGCAAACCCTTTTGTGATTAGGTGGGCCACATAGAAGGATTTCTAACCACTTTGGCAATGTGATTATCAAAGGAGAGATTACTGTCTACTTGGGTCCCCAGATCCTTTATTACATCTTCCATATTTAGGGGGCTACCACCTATGTGGTAGTTTGTGGGTACTTTGTTTTTTCCAAAGGGGATTACTATGCACTTTTTGGCATTTAGCTTTAGGCCATGGTTTTGACACCAGGTATCTGTTTCAGTGAGACCCTTTTGGAGGATGCCTGTGTCAGCAGGAGAGTCAATTATAGCCCCTAGTTTGCAGTCGTCTGTGAACTTAGTCAGCCATAGATCTCCTGTGCTTGCTTGTACCTTTGAGAAGTATATGCCGAATAGGAGGGGTCCTAGGACTGAGCCCTGAGGAATGCCACTTGTAACCGGTTTAGAGTCAAACCTAGCTTCCGCAACTCTTACCATATGGGTTCTGTCCATGAGCCAGTTGGCAACCCATCTCATGAAGTAGGGGTTTATGTTCAGGCTGGTGAGCTTGTCTATAATACCAAAATGGGGAATGGTGTTGAAAGCCTTTGCGAGGTCTTGGTAGGCTGTGGGGACCACCTTTCACTCATCTATAGCCTTGGTAACTGTCTCAAAGAAGTTCACCAGGTTTAGGAGGCATGATCTGCCCTTAACAAGCCGAATTGGGTAGGGTGCAGTGTTTGGAGGTTCCCATTGTCTCTGTTAATGAGATCCATGATGATGCGCTCCACAGCCTTGCAGACCAAGCTAGTCAGGCTTATAGGGCAATAGTTCCTGGGGTCTGTTGTGGCCCCACCTTTGTGGAGCGGAATAACCAATGCTGTGTGCCACTTTATGGGCATGTAGCCTGTGGAGAGGCTGAGTTTGAACAGTATGTTTAGGTGAGGGGTTAGTTCATCTTTGAGCTCATGTAGGACGCAGCCTGGGACACCATCCGGTCCCATTGATGCTGTGTTTTTGGCTTTGGAGAGGGCTGTTTTAACCTGAATGTCTGTGACTTCAGGGGCACTACATTCTTCTGGTATGGTTATGGGCCCTTTTGGGGGTGAAGGGGGGGGTGAAGTTTGCACTGAACCTGTCTGCCAGGAAGTTGGCGATATCGGTCGGTTCAGTGTATTTTGTGCCATTCTGCACAAACTCAGATCAGATCTGAGAATTGCCACTTAGATTCTTGACATAGCTAAAGAATGCCTTGTGTTTATCTTTGGAATCCTTGGCAATTTTTCTTTTGAAGCTAGCCTTGGATGATTTTATGAGGGATCATAGTTTCTTGCTGATACTGATCAGGGATGTCTTACCTTCTTGGGATTTTACTCTTTTCTGTACTAGTTTCCTCCTTCTATTGTATAGCTTGTTTATGGCAGGGGTCCACCAGACTGGTTTCCTTTTCTTGGAGGAGTGAGTCTTGGTTTTGCTTGGGATAGCACAATCCATGCATTCTTGTAGGTGCCTGTAGAGTTCATTAGTAAAGGATTTTGCAGCTTGGGCAGCATTATCCTTTAGCATGGGGGCTTTGAAACTTTCCACCATGGTCTTACGTAACGTGAAGTTTGCTTTTGAAAAGTTTTTTACTGTGATTTCTTTGACCGGGGGTGGGGGAGGAAGGTGGATATCCAGAGTGATTAGTTTATGGTCAGATCTAACCAGCACGGGGTTGACCTCTGGTGTGGAAAACCGGTTGTCCATGTTGGTGATGACCAGGTTCAATATGTTGTCACCTCTGGTGGGGGTGTTGACCAGTTGATCCAGGGCTTTTGAGTTTATAAATTCTAGGAAATGTTGGGCAAGGGAGTTAGTACTTGAGAAGTTCTCCCAGTTAATGTTTGGGTAATTGAAATCACCCAATATCAGGGTGTTTGGTAGGACCTTTATGTTTCCCAGTGTTTCCAGAAATGCAGAATGGGGGTCCTGGGACATGGTGAGTGATCTGTAGCAAGCTACAATTTAAATTGCAGTTTTGCCCATTGTTAGTTGCACATGGATGATCTCTGAAGCATTGTGCTGTGCCACTAACCTGTAGGTGTGGGTATACTTGATGAATATGGATACACCCCCGCCTTTTGTATTTCGGTCTGGGTTTTGTGTCCAAAATATATGGTATGAGTTGCAGCCTGGTAGTGCTGGGGTGCTCTCTGGAGCCTTAAACCAGGTTTCTGTTACTGCACATATATCAATTTTCTCCATACTGAGGAGTGCCTCGAGTGCGTGCATTCTGAGGTTTAGACTTCTGGCATTGAGCAGCATTACCCTCAGTTTTTTGTTACTTGTGCTATTTACGATGGTGGGTTTGTCTTTTGAGCCTTGCCTAAAAAAGGGGTGGCAAGAGCCTTGGCCAGTATTCGAAAGCCTAAGGGTGACAGGTGCAAGCCGTCTCTAGCGAAGCAGCGTGGCTTGTGGAGCATGTCATCCCAGGCTGACAGACACTGGATCCCCTTTGAATGACACCAGAAGCTTAGCCAATTGTTGAAATTGATAATTTTTTCTCTATACCGTAGTATCATTCTTGGTGAGGGCAGGATGCTACTCAAGGTCAGGGTCATACCGGCCTGGGCTACATGATCAGAGAGCTCTTCCATGTCTCTTTTCATGTAGTCCAGGGAGGTGAGGCTCAGGTCATTCACACCAACATGGACAATGACAGAGTCATATTTGTACTTGTTCTGGAGTGACCTGAGTGATTGTGTTATGTGGCGGATCCTGGCACCTGACAGGCAGCTAACAGTAACCTTCTCCTTGTTCAGCCTAGTAAATGGGACGTCAGTGTGCCTGACTATAGAGTCGCCTATTACTAGTGTGTTGGGTATGTTATTTTGCCTTAAGGGCTGCGATTGTGTGGCACACTGGTTTTGTGAAGTATGTGTTTCGTGGTTTGTGTTGGGGGTGGAGGTTGTTTGGGTGTCTGCTTTGGAGGTCTCTGTTGCTTTTGCAGATTTTTATTTCGAGCCTCTGAGTATGTTTTTGTGTATTTATGTGTGTTTTTTTTTTGCCAGTGCTGGTTTCATAGGTCTATGTGAGACTGGTGGTGTGATGCAAGTTGTTCCCTTCTCCTCTTGACAGTCTGGTCCAGTCTTGGGTTGAGAGAACTTAGCCTCCAGTTTGGCTGTACAACTGCATCTCTCGCATGTATTAGTGTTTGGTGGTATGAGGAGAGGGTTGTCTGTGTACATGAGGCAGTTGTAACATTGCCTCAAAATGCCCAGATTCATCAGTTGGACCGGAGAGTAAACTGCCCTTTGGACATGCCTGGATAGGTACAGTGAACTGTTTTACTGATTGGCTGTTAAGGTCGAATAGAGAGCCTTGTCTTTCTCCACAGTATAGGGGGGTCTAGTTCTAAGTTTTATTATTTTTGCTACAATTACCGTATTTTACTACAGCTAAAAAAGATTATGTTTAGTCATTAAATAACTCAGTTTCAGGACTGTTTCTAGCATTAACCTACTAAATTCTATGAACTGCTATCCACTCAAAACACTACCCCTAGCTGAATCTGTCAAAAATTCAACAATATATTCATGAATACTTTAAATACCCTTGCCACTACTAGAAATAAAAGAGCAAAAAATACTCAACCCTTCTGACTGCCTCATTCTGCAAGAATTCTTATGCAAAAATATGACAAAGCATGCAAACAACAGCACAAAGATATAACCCCTCAAAACTTACATCTATACAAGGAATTGTGCAACCTTACCAAGAAGCAAATTTACCTAGAGAAAAAATATTACTCCAACCCTTAATCCTGACAGCCATGCCTTCAGTCTTCAACCTGTCTCAACATCATATGTTAGTTACTAAAGACACTTAAACCCTACTTTCTTTCTACTGATGATCTCCATACTGAGTACCTTAAGCTCTCTGCAGGACTCTATAGCTTTCCCAGTCTCAGTTCTCATGAACAAATTTATTCAAGACTCCTGTGTTCCTGCTTTGTGGAAAAAATTCTTCATTATTCCCCTAAATAAAGGAGGTTACTCATCTGAAATCTCTATGTTTAGGCCAATTGCCATCGTGTCCCCCCTTTCTAATATCCTGGAAAAGTGGATTCATAAACAACTCCTTTAATACCTCTTGCAGATGATCTCCTAACCCCAACACAACATGGTTTCCTACCATACCATAGCATCACTACAGCTCTCCTCAACTTTTCTGACACCATTAATAAGGCTAGAGACCAAAGAAAGTTTATCTTTGCTGTTTTTCTAGAGCTCTCGAAAGTCTTTGGCACTGTGTCACCTAAGAAACTTCTGACTTAAATGTCCTGTCTGGGCCTTTCCAAACCAGTTCTTCCATGATTCTCTAACTACCGATCTGAAAGATATCAATCTGTCAAATGGCTCTCTTCTTGCTCTCCTTTTCTCCTAGTTAAAATGGCTGTTCCTCAAGGTCCTATTCTCAGTCCACTGCTCTTTAACATTTTCATCAATAACCTGTATATCTCCCCTCTCAGCAAGCTTGCCATATTCAATATGCAGATGACTCAACTCTCATTTGCTCATCTGACAATCCACTACAACTACAACTACAATCCACAATACAAAATGCTTCAACTCAGTCGAACTGTGGCTACATCAAAACCACCTTTTGCTTAATTCCAAAATGAGTAAACCACTACTATTTTTCCAAAGTCCCATGCCAGTGAAGAGTAACTTCCACATTACCTGTCTAAATAATACAGCTATAGAAGTAGTTACCAATACCAAATTCCTTGGAGTCACCATAAATGACAGCTTAAAGTTTGATCTTCACATACAAAACTTTAAAAAGCTAGATCTACTATATAGAGCAAAAAAAAAAAATAAGTCCTTACTCCTAGTAGAATCACCTTAGCTAACACTTATCTTTTACCATCTCTTCTCTATAGCTGTATGGCTCACCTATTTTGACTAACATCCAGATCTCCCTTAAATCACAACTGAACCCGTGCTATAATAAAAGAGATTTGCAGCTAGCCTGCCACATAAAGCTCATCACTGCTCTGCATTATGTGACCTCAGCTGGTTAGAAATCCTACATAAACTGCACATATTTCATTTTTTCATGAAAACTAAATATGCAACCCCAAAATATACCACAAGCTCATTATTTAGCTGTATGAAAACTTTTATTTCCCTTCTTGGTTTCAAGTGTTCAGTACCATAGTGTGGAACATGGCACTCCTGAAACGGATTAGAAAATGAGCACTGAAGGCAAGATCTCCAACTGTCATATCCCGTTGGTATCTGAATGAGGACAGCTGGATCACACAAACTTCCCTGCGAGATATAATACTTTAAACATGTGTCCATTATTCCACTGTGGTGGTCAAGGTGCTGGACCACAAGAACAAATCCATAATTTATTTTTCATTAATGAGTATGTGGGATGGACTGACGATAGAATTTGTTCATCCATGTCCTAGATGTAGCAATAGGAATTTCCAGTAAATGGACATAAAGCAATATGATGGAGATACTGCAGTCCAACAAAATGAAGATAATTTTTTTCACTACAAAATCTGAAGACAACTAATTGAGTATTAAAATAATGCAGTAATAGTACGTGCAGCATAGCAGGGACAGAAAATTGCAACAACAATAGATTAATAAATAAATAAGTGACACTTAGATATGAGTCTCTTCTATTACATACTGTGTAATAAATAACAAAGTTAGTTGATTGTGTATTATGGGTCAGATCTGAAAAAGCCCTCTGTTTAAAATCAGCATAACTAGTTAAAAAAATCAACTAATCATGAAATATCCACATTTACAAATATGTTGTGTTACATCTGTTAGTGTTCAGCTCGAATCATAAACTATGACAACATGTAACCTTAAACAAAATGCTTGGCATTCTACAAGTACAGGTACCTTAAGGCAATCTAAACATCCCTTGTTGGCTAGAAAAATTTTTGACAGCAAAATATGCGAGTCCCCCCATACTGTGATTATTCGTACAAACACCGTGGCTGCTCATGAGGACAAATTAAGATATACTACATAAACTAGACAAGTGAGTCTTCTTAGCATAAATTGTTCACATGATAGGTTCACTTCTCTGTTTTTACCACCAGTTATCACTTGCCATTCCCAGAGAGAGAAAAAGAAATTTTGGAACTGAAATTTTTCAATCTTCCAAACCAGCTACAATCATTTTTATTTGCCTTCATCTGAACAGAACCACAAAACCAGACTGATCTTTCTTGCATACTGTGTACCAGCTATATGTGCCTGTCAACTCAAGTCATGCTTGTAAAAGGTCTTCAGACCAGTTCATCTGTCATATAAAACTAATTAGTAAATAAAAACAAACAAACATAGATGCTGCTTCACACTACATATTCTTTTCTGTAGCTCATAGTGTTACTACTGTAGTTGGAATATTCTACAATATATTCCTGCTAATTTAATATTCACAAGTCAGACAGGAGGCATACTGCTAGCTGCATTCTACCACCCTACAACTAAACAATGAGGTTTCTTCCTAATATATTAACTAAGTTGCCTTGACAAATTAAACATGACACTCACCCATACTTTTCAGAAATAACTGATGTTATAGTGGCAGTGCTTGCTTGTCACATTAGCTGAGCCATTCCAAGACAAAGCAGGAAAGCAGTGCACACAGGCTGATGTTTCACAAGGAGTGGCATCATCAGGAGTGCTTGAAGAATCTTTTTAATTATTGTATAACAGGAAACATAACACATATAAAAATATACCCACAGACTGGAAGCTTTCAACAGACCTGAATAAAATAATTAAAAAAAAAGGTTACCAAATTCATTTGTTTGCACTTCTGTTTGTCATATAACCTTGTTCCATCCACAAAATACAACCATACTCAGTAACAGATTATTATATGGGCAAATTGGGTGTCCAGTTAGGGCCCGCAACTCTGGGTGCCACATGGCCAGCCAACAAAATAATTTTATTTTAAGTTTTGTTATATTCAGCACTGCTAACTTATTTGGGTTAGATGATGTTATAAACATAACAAGCAATAACTACTTATGAAAATGTACTTATTTTAACTTTAATAATGAAAAAAGTGTCAAATAGATACCACAAGTATTTATCACTATATAGTATTGGTGCCAACCATATGAGCATATGCAACATTGGTCAGAGATGCTGTTTAGCTCTGGGTGCTTTATTTGTTTATTTACATATTTATTTTTAAGTAAAAAAACTGTGTCAAAGTGCTACAGCTTTCAGATCATTGCCTTTCCACAATTCATTGGAATAGCAATGAGTTTTGTAAGAGCAGCAATGGGTCGTGGTAATATGAGGTAAGTGCATTTTGGCAGTCAACCAGATAGAGACAGTCATTGTGACACTGAGAACTGCAGAATGTGTGCAAGCAGTAAACAGGTGGGTTACACACTGAAGCTCAGAAACTGGTGCAGTATGCAGAAACACATCAAGCAGAAGAGAGAAAACATTTGGCACATTTGCATTCAACTTTGCAAGCATGTTTTATCAGGAGCTCTTTTGTGTCACTGCTGTCATAAACACAGTAGAGTAAAAACAATTTGGTAAAAAAAAAGTTGCTATGATCTGGCAAACAGTGTAACAATATTTCTGACATGAAAACAAGTGTTAAACTCAACTCACAAACTATGTCACTTTTTTCTTGCAGTACTAAACTGCAGATAGCCATGCACTCTTGCCATGCATGTGTGCGTGCACACACACACACACACACACACACACACACACACACACACACACACACACACACACACACACACACACAAAGAGAGAGAGCGACACATCTACTCAGATGCAGAGGGAAAAGGTTACTGAAGACTGACCAGTGTTTGCTTAGGTAGTCAAACTTCCACAATCATGGACTAAATTCAACATGATCCCAAAATGCACTAGTCTCTTTCTAAGTTCTAACCATTGAACCAGAAATATAGCAGCTTAAAGAGCAGTGAGCATACGAGTTAAAACATTTGCTGTCTCACACGGGTTGTGTAAAACAGATTTGAAAGTGTTTCTGATTCTGCAGAATCTACCTGATGTTGCCGTATATTTTTTGGTCTGTACCACATACAATCTCTGTGTGTGTGTGTGTGTGTGTGTGTGTGTGTGTGTGTGTGTGTGTGTGTGTGTGTGTGTGTGTGTGTTTGTGGCAAATCATTGAGGGTTGCCATCAGTAAACACAGTGGTCTTCAGATGGGAACAATTTAGTCTCTTGACATTTATTCAGTTTAAAGTTTGTGTTTACAGAACGAGTGTGTACTTGTATGAAATAATATGAAAATGTATTTTCTGGTTACTGTTTGTGTGAAGCAAAGTTAAAACTGTCACTGCCTTCACAGAGTGTCCTCAACTTTGCATTATATTTTTACTCAGTTCATCATAAAATCTGTGGATTTCTGACAAGTCATTGAGGACTGAATTCACTAAATACTGACACAAATTTGAGTTTTCAGACTTTATATCCTTCAGAAAATACATGCCATTGCAAAACCTGTTGTTCTAGCAAATTTCCAAGTATATAAGAGCAATATTACACTGCTGATTCAGAGAGACAACAACTCAAATTTTAAGTACCCACTTACATGACTAATTTTTGATCCGTTTCAGTGAGGGATTGAGGGGTCAGCTCTGTCAATAGTTTTGGATCTTTGTTCTCATTATATTCTGCCTTTGCCCTGGATTATAGTGCTAAGAGGTGGAAAGGTATTATTTTTATCAGAATAAAAATAACAGCAAAATAGCTATTAGTGCTGCATGGGGACGATAGCTGTCTTGAAGTAGCTTACTTTGTTATCATTTGCTCGATTTAAACATTTTGTGTTGGCAGTACCTGTATGCATTTGGCTGAAGTAAGTTGGAATACATGGACTAATGTGAGTTTATACGAAATAACGGCAGTACTCGAATGAGGGATGATAGGGCATAATGCTTATCTTGACCTTATTAAGGCAATTGACACTATCCCAAATTAGGGAATAACAAATTAATGTCATTAAATATCAATTCATAATAATATAATGGGTAAAACGGTGCTTAAAAAACAAGAGCTAGCAAGTTAAGGTACTGGGTTACTTGTCAGCTCCAGCAGGGGTTACTAGATGCATCCCACAGAACTTTGTACTGGAATTGCTTCTTTTTGAACTATCCTTCTCAAATATGAAACTAGAAAATACTATGGATAACTAAATATGCTGATGAATGCAAGCTGGGTAACACAATTACAAAAAAACAAAACAAAAGTCCAAAAACACATGGTGTGGTAGTAATATCCTCACCTTTAATGTCAGCAAATGCAACATCATGAAACTTGGCAAAAAGGACATGCATTATGATTGCAAAATAAATGGTCAAGTCATAAAAAATGATACTTTCATTAACGATCTAGGAACAGTGGCAAACAGTAATTTAAACTTTGAGGGGGATCTATCAAAGTCATAATATCATGACAAGCCCCCTTTTTCTAATTGGGGTCAGAGAGCCATGTTAACTGTCACCTCTCTTAATTTAGTGACACTTTCTTACCTTCTTCAACATCATGCCTGACCGTCACAAGTTTTTTTCTCACACAATCCATCCATCTCTTTGCTGGACACCCATGTTTCCTCTTGCCTTCTTTCTGCCTGTCTCAAATCGTCTTCACAAGATTGTCTTCTGCTTTTCTGCACATATGCCTAAACAACCTGTTTTTCTTCTCTTTGGCCTTCTCTGCAATTGGAGCTACTTGGGCTTCTGCTGTGATGTCCACATTTCAATGTCTGTCCCACATTATGCATCCTGCCATCCATCTCAGGCAGTTTATCTCCATTACCTCTAGCTTCATCAATAGCTCTGCCTTTGCTGCCCAGGTTTCTGTACCATACAGTAGTACTGGTCATAACACTAATTTGTACACCTCACTTTTCAGCTTCTTTAGCATTCTTCTGTCATATACTACCCCTGACACTCTGTGCCAGTTGGCTGCAGCCCCCCCCCTGATTCCTTGAGAAATATTCTAGCTTTGACCTCCTAATTCAGACTTCCCTTCTTCTCAATCTCCCCTCCCAGGTACTTTAAGCTGTTAACTTGTTCCACTGTTTTCCTTTTATCTCAGGTCTTAGCTTTTTCTGATTTCCCCTATTTGCTGCTATTAAAATTGTCTTATTTGTATGCAATTTCATCCCATGTGCTTTCAGTTTTGCATTTCATTCACTTATCTTCTGCTCAAGTTGTTGTTCAGAGTCTGCTTGTAATGCCATGTTGTCTAAATACAGCAACTTTGCTAATTTGTCCCCTTTTACCTGTTTGCTAATATAGTCCTTCATCAGTATGAACAGCAGTAGGCTCAGAGCTTAACCATAATGCACACACCTCCACTCCCGAGTCCAAACACTGTTTATATTTGTGTCATTGTGTCTTTGTGCATAGCCTGCACTAATCCTACCAATGTTTCTGGGACTGTGAACCATTGCAGGACTACCCAAATAAGCTTTCTTGAGACCTTCTCATATGCTTTCTCCAAGCCTAGGAATGCCCAGTTGGACTGTTAGTTCATCTCTAGCTTCTTCTCAACTGTCTGAATCACTGTAAACATTGGGTTGGTTGTGCTACATACAAACTGTTCATCTCCCATCTTACTTTCCACAACTCTGCATATTCATTTATCAATCACCCACACTAGAATTTTCAGGCAATGACAGGATTCTGATACCTCTATACTGCCCATAGTTGTGAATGCCCTTGCCCCCTTTGTTCTTGTACACTGGCACTAATATGATTATTCTCCAGTCATCTGGAATACACATTTTTCTCCATAGTGTTGTGAACACCCTCAGGACCCAATTCTGGCCTAACTCACACAACATCTTGATTATATCTGCAATAACCTCATCTGAATCAGCTGCTTTCCCTGACTTTATTTTCCTTAGTGCTGTTCTAACTTCCTCTAGGGTGTATTACTCTTCCTCTTTCATCATAGGCTTTGTCTGGGGCAATACAGATTTTTTTCTAAATATTTTTATTGAATATTTTTTTAAAATATAATATTATTTGCCAAATCATAGTAAAATAAACATACAATTTTTAGGTTATCAACAAAAATAACTGCATAAAAAAAACATAGCAGGCCAACAAAACAAACTATTTGCAAATGTACCTAGACTGATGAATACAATTTATGTTTTCAGAATATAGATTAAGTTCATACACTACATCATTCATCTATCTCTAGTATTTCTACAACATTTTGCCAAGAGCTGCAATAAGATATGATCTTTTCTGTTCTTTTCTTAATGGTTGTTAGTACCATTTAAGATACAGTCAACACCGTGTTTATTTAAATGTTGTAGATGATGCTCCCTTCTACTTTGTTGTAATTATTTTATGTGCAATGGCTAGGAGAGTCCATACAAAGCATTCCTGTTCTATCTTGATAAGTATTCATAATTTTGGGCATTAATATTGAATTCTTACATAGAATTATAACACTTCTTGTCTTTTATTTGTGATGCGAGCTTACTAAAACCATATAATTATTAATATTGAGCTGTCTTCTTGTAGAAGATGTGTCTCCTGTAAGAATATAATGTGTGCATTGAAGATTTTCAAATATTTAATTAGACTTCCCCTTTTTCTACTATTGTTTAAACCATTAACATTAATGGAAATACATTTCATACATAAACTATTAATTACACCATTTCTAGCCTTGTATATGTAGTTTTACCAGAGAGAAATAATATATTACTAATGAGAGTGACTTGATTTTGCCTAATATGACAATGTTTCTATAGTTCAAAAACACCCAATAAAAAAAGAAATAAGAAATAAAACATTAAAAGTTGAGTTAAAAAACAGTTTAAACAGTTTGTGGGGCAAAAAGAACCCCCACACTTGAATAGCCAAGCCAAGCAAGCACAACCTATAAAATGCCTATCCAAGTCATCCCTGCATCTAACTAATTATTTTTATTTGGCAGAAAGTAGCTTATTAAACCATTATATCTTCTTATAATATACATTTTACACTTTATGCACATACTTAAACCTGAGAGATTATTCTGATCAAACTTGTAGAATTATAATATACATCTCAGTTATTCTTGAGACAAAGTAAAATGCACTGAACTTGTACATTTAAATGTATTATTAAATAGCTGCAGTTTTTAAAAACACATACTTCATTCAGAACCTACTGCACATTTAGTTTTAAGAGCTATCTATCTAAATAATATACAGATAAACCAGTCTTGATGTAATAAGGGTACCACTACTTTAAATAAGTACATAAAAATGTAATAAGAGTTGCTTTGACAGTGAAGAACAAAAATAAAAGTAAGACTGTTTCACTACTCATTTGTATAAAATATCAAGACATTGCAGTACTTTCAAGCTTTATAATATTAAATTTAAATATAGTATATCATTTTGCAGTTTAAATGGCTTATGTGAGTGAAAAAATATTCAATTCACTTTTAATTGGCTTATAAATTTCATTTTAACTTTAAAAAAAAGTGTAGATATCACTAGACAGCATGAACAGCTTAAGTATGACCTTTGATCAGATTGCTTACATCATGCACTTTAAGTAAATAGATAGCATGAACAGCTCAAGTATGACAGTTGACCAGATCGCTTACATCACGTCTGAGCTGTTTAGTTTCATGTTGTGCTACTTGCACTTTCACAAAGGGATTTAAGCTAATGGATAAATCAAGCTCAATAAAAAACACCTGGAAACAAGAAAAGTAGTGTTTTAGCTCATGACTTTGGTGGGAAGCCAAGAGAGAAGTAATCACTTTAAACACTTCAAAGTTTAGCTCAAACTCGTAAGATGTTTAACTGTTATCCCCTTCATTTTATGGCTGTCTAAATAATCCTGTTAAACTTAGTATAGACAAAAATAATTAAAGGCATAAAACAACAGTCAGATTTGTATGTAATTAATTATTTAAGCATCAACTTACTAAACTAATTTTTAGCAATATTCCAGATGTATAATATTAAAGCAGTAAAATACGATAAACATTTTCTGTCTCTCACTCTTTTTTTAATTAAAAAAAAGATAAATACAGTATTCATTTAAAAGTTCCTCATGTACCTTTACAGCACTTCAAGAGGCATATGCTCATTTTGCTAATTATATAACAGTTCACTAGCCCTGGTCAAATAACTGTAGTTTATATACCTTGGTATTTTTTTCATGATACCATAATATAACAAAAAGTGCAG
The DNA here is from genome assembly GCF_019279795.1 of Protopterus annectens. Taxonomy (NCBI): domain Eukaryota; kingdom Metazoa; phylum Chordata; order Ceratodontiformes; family Protopteridae; genus Protopterus; species Protopterus annectens. Next base: position 1,912,903,022 of record NC_056737.1, read on the forward strand.
TGTGATGTATCATATAGAAAGAGTTCTGTTTGTCTTTTGTTAGTTTTCTCTTTTTAATAACAAACAGAAGCACTGTAAAATTATAATATACTGCATAAACTCATTGGCAAGTAATAATTTTTTTAGCTTTTAAAATAGTACTATAAACATTTCTTTAAAAGTCTTAGTTTTGTGTTAAATACTCTGTCGTGTATTATTACTTTATGAACATTTTACAAAAAGAAAGGAAACAAAAATACAAAGCTTATTACATTTTTCCTTTCAGAATATGGCTAGAGTGAAGTTTCTTTTTTTAAGATTATAATATAATATAAATAATGGTGTAAAAAAGAAAAACAGTAGTTTAAAAGTTATTTGTCTTTTAGTCTTTTCTTTTTCTTGTCTACTATTTTCCAGCTGTTCTTCTCTGCTTGACACTTAAGAGAAATACCAGTCCAGTCCATTTTGTCTGTTTGATCTAAGATATTATTAGTTGTTAGATATGAAACAGCAGAGTCCAAGGTATCAAAAGTTTTAGTGCCAACTGGGAAAAAGATTTTAAGTCTTGCAGGGAACAAAAGATGAACTTTGAAATGTCTCTTTTTTAGTTCTTTTATTAGTGGTACGTGTTCATTTCTTCTTGAAATCACTGCAGACAATTAGTCATTATCAAATCTTATAATATTGTCATTAAACTTAATTGGAGAATTTTCCCATGCTGAGTTTAGTACTAATTCTTTATCTTGAAAATAGAGAAACCATACTATTATAGATCTTTGATGTGAATTTACCTTTTTAGAATATGAAGAAAGTGCTAGTGATCTATGGGCTGTTTCTATACCATATGAAAGAGACTCCGGTAGATTCAAAATGTTAGGAAGCCAAGATGTGAGAAAATTTGTCATGTTGTCACCTTCAGTCTTTTCTGGTAATCCACAGATACACAAGTTATTTCTACTTGATCTGTTTTCTAAATCATCAATCTTACTAAGTATTTTTTTTTCAGCAGAAATTCAACTTGATGTTCTTCTTCTTCTTCTGTAACTCTGCCCTCTAAGTCATTTAAAGTGTCTTCCATACCAGCAATCTGAGTTTTATGTTGCATTATCATTTCTTTTAAGTACTCCATTTAATTTGTGCTCTCTTCCTTGAAAGAATCTAGCTTACTGTCCATTGTATCTATTTTTATAGATAAATAATTCATAGTGGAAAGCAAGGTTTAAAGTTCCTTTTTCATTGAATCTGTACTCATCTTGAGGAAAAGTCAGAGCCCTTTCTGAAGAGATTTTGACAGAAAATTCAGCAACTGAAGAAAAAATATTCTAGTGTAGTCTTCCAAGAACTTTAGGAAATATAAATCAATGAATATGATAGTTCTACTAGCCTTGTTTTTTTAAGTTTTCTGCCAGAAATCTAAATTAGATAGTAGAGCTAAGGAATGTGCTGTTAACCAGCCAGTATCTTGGCCACACCTCCAGGGCAATACAGCTTCTGTGGGGGTTTCTTCATTTAGTAACTGCTGGAAGTAATCTTTTTATTTACCTATGATGTCTTGTGGACAGATGAGCAGGTTGTTGCTAGTATCCCTTATGAAGGGTATCTGATGACTGTCTTCTTTATCTTTCTGTCCTTGCCTTACAAATTGATATAGTTTCTTTGTGCCATCTACTGAGTCATTTTTCAGAAGCTGGCAGAGGGCCTCTGATGCCTTGTTCTTCCCTATTGCAGTTGTTTTTTTAGCTTGTTTGTTAAAAGACTTCATGGACTTCTGCATTCCACCACCAGATTTCCTTATGTACCATGCTTCCATACAGAGCTTGACTGCATATCTGTTCTATAGCCCTAACACATACTGTTTTGAGGTGCTGCCATTCTTCTTCTTCTTCAACTCCACCTATGTCTATGCAACGATATACAAGATTTCTGTGTTACTGCAGGTAGTGCTGTCAGCCATCATGGTGTGGGACTAGAGCTACAAAATAACCACCTTCAAAGCTTGTGCCCAGTATGATGCCAGCTGCTGACTGGACAGGGGTTGGCCATGTAATTTTGCAGCAAGAGAAAAGACTGCTTGGATACCATATTGGACTCAGATAGCCAATGTGACAAGGGCAACATTCCTCTGCAGTGAACAAGTAATAAGTGGGATGCAGGTGGAGTCACAATGTATCTTCATTACTACATGGGTAATGAACCTTGTGGATGACTCTTGCCTCCCTTCTAGGGAATACTCTAGGACAGGGAGTAAATGGTCTTAAGTTCTACTGGGAGACTTTCAGTGGTTGTCAGGCACTGGGGCAAAAACTCACATACAAAAATGTATTTATTATAGGTTACTTAGAGATTACCTCTGTATGGTCTATAATGCAATGTCCAATCCAGTTGTCTTTGAAAATGTTTCCTGGAACACACATTTGGGAACACTAACAATAGACAACAGTAACTAACACTAAAAGTAAATACAAATAAGACTGATGTGTGACAGCTATATTGCACAGTGCCTTCCAAGACTGTAGGTGAAGTTTTGCTTTACTGTCAGAAAAAGTCAGTCATTAACTTAATGGAGAAATAATCTTAGTGTGTGTGTGTGTGTGTGTGTGTGTGTGTGTGTGTGTGTGTGTGTGTGTGTGTGTGTGTATAGATAGATAATTACATTTTATATATATATATATATATATATATTTATATATATATATATATATATATATATATATTTATATATATATATATATATATATATACATATACACTCACACACACACACATATATATGCGTCTGTGTGTGTGTCTGTGTACAGGTATATATATATATATATATATATATATATATATATATATATATATATATCTGTATCTGTGTCTATATATATATATATATATATATATATATATCTATATATCTGTATCTGTGTCTAATATATAGATATATATTTATATATATATGTGTGTGTGTGTGTGTGTGTGTGTGTGTGTGTGTGTGTGTGTGTGTGTGTGTGTGTGTGTGTGTGTGTGTGTGTCTGTGTGTGTGTGTGTATATATACATATATATATATATATATATATATATATATATAAAAATAAGTTGACAGCTGGAACTATGAACTTTAGAATGAAACTGGTATGCAGTTGCAGATGATACAGCATGGGTGATGGACCTTGTGGATGGCTGTTGCCTCATTAGTGGGGGATAGCCAGGCCAGGCCAGGGAGCAAAAGGTCTCAAGTTCCACTGCAAGAGTTTCAGTGGTTGATAGGCACTGTGGTAAATGCTCATAGAAAAAATTATATTTCTTATAGGATACTTAGAGTTAACTTTTGGTCTGTAATGCAATGTCCAATCCATTTATCTTTGAAAATCTCTGCCTGAAACACATAGAGCAGTCTTAGACCTGATTATATTTGGAAGGAGGAGCAGTTCCTGCTTTGCCGTCATTTAAAAAAAACTTGTTTGGGTTTTTGCTTCAGCCATTTTGTCTTGGTTAATAGTGCCATATAGCTGTCTGGTTTTAACCACCCTTTCTACATCCCAGCAGTGAGATGTAACAGGTAAAGAGTAAGAGTGCTGTATAAAAAACAGAGATAGGAATGCATTTCAGCTAGACCATTTACCTTTAAAATTTATTAAATAAATTTTTAATTCTGGCATGATCATTTGGTTGGGAAGGGAGGTGATAAATGAGAAAACTTTTGTGTTTTTATCGGTTCAACTTTTGTGAGAAAATCTGGATCAGAATCTCAGGCTGCAGGCATTAACCCACTAAGTTTCAAACAGATGCCATATGCTGCCCGGTTAAAGAAACTCCAGCTCTACTCAGTGGCATACCGCCTGCTCAGAGGCAATCTGTGCCTGACGTATAAAGCCATGTCCAACCCGGAATTAATGGACATGCTGCACCTCAGAAAATCCAAATGCCATCGAGCTACACGCTCGAGAGACTTGAACCTCAGCACTGAAATAAATAGGACATGCTGGAGGGACAGATTCATAACCCCGAAGCTCCCTTCACTCTGGAATAAAATCCCATTCCAGGTTAGGCAGAGTCCCTGATTGACTCTCTTCAAGAGGAATCTTGATGAGTGGATGGGGGATCGTAGGTCTACCCCGGGTATCACTTCTGTGTCACTGTTAGACAGAAGCACAGTATACTAACCTCGAAAAAGGGCATAGCAAAATTAATTTAAAATGGGTGGCGAAAGCCAAACACACTCTGGCTAGGCTTATAAATGCCCTAGGGCAGATAGCATAGTATGAACCTATGAACCTATAAGTGGCACTGAGACTGATATCTTACCACTCTCTGTGCTTGCAGCACCAAAGATATATGCTTCATAAAAGGTACTGTGTAGTTCAGCATTTGATATCTATTAGGATTAATTAAGCAAACCTTTGGCATTTTTCCCAAATAATGGCTATCTGTCAGACGGCTGCATTACTTAGACTACACGTGTCCAAGGTTAGCATTTTGTAGCATGCATATTTAATACATTGCTGGTGAATACTAGTTCCAATTTTTTAAATTTACCAAGTGAATGAAGGCATGCGGCTATGGTTCGTGCCTCCATAATCCTCATTTTTTAATTTTTTTTTTAATTTAGTTCTACACTTTATACCCTATTTCTAACTATTTAGATTATGCACAGTGCATGGGATCAGTACATATTGGGTCCAATTCCAAAGGAGTTGGTCTCAGTGTACGCTTGCCCTGATTCTGAAATAGCACTCAGTGTAAGTGATTTATTTCGGTTTGAGGCCTTATCTGTAAAGAAGCTTACACCAGGGGCCAGATCCCAAAAGACCTGTTCTCAACCTGTTTTCAGTATAAGTGGTCACTTACACCGAAAACAAGTCCTTTGGAATCCGACCCATTATGTGACATGTTTTTCATATACATTATATAAAATAAGCATTTACTATGTGTATAACATTTAAATTAGAATGCTCTAGTCATAAACCATAGACACAGGCATTTCAATAAATGTTATTTCATCTAAATGTTGTAGCTGCCAGCAAACATTTTTATTTCATAATTTTTCTTATCCATGGTCCTTTTTTCATAAAGTTTTAAAATTGTGTCAGTCAACAATAAAGTTAAAGATGCCTTACACTTTCCTATTGCCAGTGTAGATGGTTACATGTTTAAATGAATAAATAAATATACTGCTGCTTTTATTAACACATACAGATTTTTTTCTGTCCCTTTGCATACACACACACACACACAGACACACATATATATATATATATATATATATATATATATATATATATATATATACATACATACACACACACACACACACACACACACACACACACACACACACACACACACACACACACACACACACAAACACACACACACTATGGATATGAATATTCAAAAGATCAGTAACGAAATGGGAATATACATTATAACTGTCCTGTTACTGGTGCCTTGTGTAACCCGCTCAGCATGCATAGAAAAGCATACCCCATCTTCTTATATCCATGAAGCATTGCAGAAGCATTCCCCACATATTCATATCCATGTTCATACCTCTCAGCTTCTTGGTGCAAGAAATCTGAACAAAGCCAAAAATAATGGGGGGGGGGGGCGCAAAGATCCAAACATAAGGATAGATTTTAAATATTATTGTTATAAACTTAGAAGGTGGCTAGAATGATAAGTTTTCATTAACATGCGTTTTCTGACAGATATGAAGTCTGAAACTCAAATCCTTGTCATTATTTAGTGACTTGAGTCCTCAATAGTTTGCTAGAACCACAAATTTTATGAGCAACAGACCAAAAATATGAGGCAAAAATCTGGACAGCTGAGAGGCATGTGGACCATGATGGGGAGGTGAAATTTGAGCTGAATTTATCGGCCAGCAGATTTGCTATACCTTTTGGCTGAGTATAGGTGATGCCATCTACAACTAATTCACCACATTATGGCGTGTTGCCCTTAAGATTGCAGACATAACTGTCAAATGCCATAAGGCTATCCTTAGTTTTGGAGACTATTTTTGCCTCAAAATTTGCTTTTGAAGACTTTACTAGTCCCCTAATTTGCTTGTTTGGACTAATGAGGAAGATCTTGCTCTGCTGAGCACATTCTCTCTTATTCCTAGGCAAGATTTTTTTTTCTTTTGTTGTACAACCCATTAACACCAAGGGTCCACCAGGGTGGCTTGTTTCTGTGGTTTGTTCTAGGTTTATTTAAGTATGGTACTGCTACTTCTATGAAGTTGTTTATTTGATTATACAGGGCTTTTGTTTACACCTCTGCATAGGCTTCTCTGTTTTCTGGTTTTGGGGGAGCTTGGAAACTAGCTATGCCATCAGTTAATAGGAAGTAGTTTACCTTAGAAAATGTCTTAAAGGTTTTAGGGTTAGGTGGGTGTTCTAGTTTTAAATTTACTTCAAGCGAGACTGTTTTGTGATGTAATCTAACCAGTGAGGACATCACATGGGTGGGGGATACAATGCTCTCCCATATTTGTGAGTACCAGGTGCAGGATATTTGTACCGCTAGTGGGAGTGCAGAATAGCTGCTCCAGGGCATTTGCATTGAATAAAGTAGCAATTTAATTCCCTGACACAGAATTACCACCAGTTTTTCTTAGAAGCTAACACTTGACAGAGTTCTAGCTGGAAAATGTGTAACAACAGCAACAAAATTAAGAAAAAACAAAGGAAAATACTAAATCAGGTACCAGGTACTCATAGCAATGCAGTAACAGACAGATGGCTATTTAAACACAACATAACCATTTATTTTAAGCAAACAGTAAAAAAGTACAGTAGAACTGAATAAAATAGCATTTACATTGTATAAATCACTAGGCAACTTTAAGTGCTATAACAACAAGTGCTTTCATGTTTTTTAGATGAGCAATCAGCTCAAAACTCCAATTTTTAGTAATTCCAGAACATGAGCTTTGTGTGCAGCCTTCTGAAGCCATTCTGTTATGACAATAGCATGCTGCTCTCAGGGCTGCTTATTCCAGCAGCAAAAAGCAAAAGAACAAATGGAAGTCTAACTAGGAATTCAGCCAGGAACGTCTACTTCCAAAATACAGTATCAGTTTAATTCCCAAGACTTATAAAACAGCAGCAAAATTAAGGAAACCCAGACAAAAAAATAAATTAGATACCAGCAACACTTTAGCAAAGCAATAAAATCCAGGTGATTGTACAAATACAACAGAACAGTTTTTTAACCAAACAGTAAAAAATGTTTTAAAACTGAATAACATAGCACTTAAACTGTATAAATCACTAAATTACCATAAGTGCAACAGAAAACAAACACTATACTGCTCTTTAGATGAGGAATTTTCTCAAAACTCCTTCAGAACATGAACTTTATGTTCAGCCTTCTGAAGCTTTAAATTAATACATTAGATTTGAGGGCTGTACTACAGTAGTATGTAGTACATTATGGCTTACAGAGGTGCATGGTGCAAAAGGTGCAATTTTCACTCTGTATGCCAAACAAACAATGAAATTCCTTCCATTTTTCTGAATGTGCACAGAAGTAAAGCACCCCGTCCTACATACTTTATACACACACACACACACACACACACACACACACACACACACACACACACACACACACACACACACGCGTGCGCGCGTGCACACATATATTCTCTGTTTCTCTATAACTGCAATACTTCTGTATATTAATAACTCTTTGGAATATACAGTTTTTTTTTCATCCATAAAACTCGCTTGGAATACCAGTTATACATAACCACCCCCAAAGTGTAGTGTCCCCAACATGAATGCTAACATTTCCCATATGTGGTCTTTCTTCCAAGAAAACATTAATGTATGCTGTCCTGAAGTAAACCTCATCCTATCAAGAAATCCACTCTGGTGAATGGCAAATAGTTTATGGATAATTCATCAAAATATGATGATTCACCAGATCTGTTTAACCATCTCAGAAAATCACCAGGAAATTCCTTTGTTATACTGTATCCTTAGGTGCTACAGCCATGTTTTTTTATATTTAGTTAGGTAGATTTGGGGCAATACAAAGTGCCTCATTTGATTAGGTTCAGCTTGATGTGGTATGTTTAGCAGTCTTTTACCCTTTGCTGAAGTCAAATGTTGTCCATGACACACTGAAGATCTCCAGTTTCAAGCAGAACACTAAGCCTGTAAAACATATTACAAATCTGACCCTTCTGGCATTTCCCCATACTTCAGAAAAAGCCAAACTCTGCAGTACTTGTTTCTTTGCCCTCACATTCTAATATCAGATTTATTTCTTACTTGGTCTATGACATATTTGCATAAGAAATAAACCAGCTGTCCTGAGTTGCTGGTCAAATCCTGTTGCTTATGCCTTCATAGTTTTAATAACAGATCTGTTAGTCTAGAAAGTTGTAAGGTTTATGCTACACTCTGCAGCAAGTTAGTTCAACATTTGAATTAATCTTTGTTGTTTTAATTTTAGTTTCCAGAAAATGATACACTGTCTTTTTTATACTGCTTAGCTTTGAACTTAGGTTTGCAAATCATAAAGGGTGCCTACACCCACTGATGTTTATGACTGGAATTAACTTTGAATTGCTTGTCACTTTTGTCAGTTTCAACAAATGCTACCTTATATGAAATTAATATAATAGGAAGAAATAAAGAAAAAACGGAGTCTTAAAAACAGACAACTTTGTTTAAGTAATATGTATTTTAAATTTCTCTAAGTTAATCACATCTATGGAATTTTTTGCAGAAGGGTAAACACAAAGTGTCACCAAAGGTAGCCAAGATTATATTTGCCATTCCCTAAATCTACATGTTCATTGGCAATAGTGGTCCTGAGATAATGACCACAAAGAATACATACCACATACAGTATGGTAAACACATGTACTGCTGATGCAGTGGTAATATGCTGCTAACACCAACAAATCTGCACATTAGTAATAACAGTTAATGTATTCTATGAAAGAGTATTTAAGTAAACGTTTTACAAGAAAATATAATTTACACAAGTGTTAAGCATCTCTTTACTTTGCCATGCTTTTATATGCATCAGAACTATTTCTGTCAAAATGCAAAGGTACAGACAAGCAAGCAGCAAAGAAGCTGTTTTAGATGTAGACATCAAATATAAGAAGCTTTAGTTACAAAAATCTTTAATAACTATTAAAGCTCTAGAACCGAAGACACAAGCAGCATTTCCTCAGCACACAAAGGACAGCTTAGAAGAGTCACAGTACCTTAATCCTGCAATGTTCTTTTTCAGACACGTCATCATATCCTTGCTTGATAGATTGGCCTACGATACTCTGTGAGTGTAAATATTAAAGTCAGCTTCTTAGTCTGTGCCCTAATTTTTGCATTTTGCGCATTCGAATGATGTAGTTTAAAAAGTACTTGTTTTCAGTGTTCCCTGCTTTCAGGAACTCCTCAGAATTTATGTGATTTTAACAGTCCTTTTGCTTTTAATGCTCCAGAACTTACTAATACATTTGGAAGAATTATAAAACACATTTCTTTTTTTAAATTACATCAACCATGTATGAGAAAAATATCATGCTTTCATTCATCAGAAGTTCATATTGCTGTACCATTTAGTGAGTGCAGGCCTGTAATATCAGCATTGACTGTGGCCTCAGTTCGAAGTCTGAGCTTGCAATTAAACTCATGCAATTGAATGTATTCCAAGATACAGAAGCTGTAAACGCACTTTAGCAAACTGGTAATGGTAATCTGAGAAGCAGTATTTGCAAGGAGTGCTTCTTCAAAATTAGCCCCTTATTATTACATCTTCAGCAAGTGTAAACAACCTTAGTGGCTGTGTGACCGATAGAATCAGCCTGTCTCTACAGGCAATAATAAGTTTTTCCACAATGAAGTGACATATAATGATACTCTTAAGAAGCTCTGTGTCTTTTTCCAGACAACAAGATCAGTGTTTTATAATTCCATTGAAGAGTGTGGTGGGGGGGGGGGGGGATTGGGAACTGCGCAGGAAGCCCAACGGTATTCTGCAGTGTTGCAGAATTCCTTTTTTTTCTTTTTACTTGAAGAGCTGAGGGGTGGGATGCTAACTCTTGGGACTGGCACAGTGACTGGTTGAGCCAGCTACACCACACCTCTAGACCGTCAGGAACTCCTTCTTCCCTAACTCGCCCAAATATTGATCATTTCCACCATGACTTCATCTGAGCCTGCTCTTTTAGTGTTGTTATAACTTCTTCTATGGTGAGTTCTTCTTTCATTATAGATTGTGCACTCAACAGTGCAATTTTTGGGATTTTCTGCATTTAGAAGATGCTGGAAATACTCCTTATGTTTAACTTTGATACCCAGAGGCTGGAGAGGAGGTTTTTGCTGATATCCCTTATGAATGGTGTCTGATGACTGTCTTCTTTTATTTTCTGTCTTTGCCTTGCAACACAATAAAGTTTATTTGAAATTGTATATAATACTGAGTATTTATTTATTTATTTGTTGTTTGTTTGTTTTTTTAGGCATTACATAGTTAAGTGGATTAACTATGGATATTGTAATTTAGTACTGGCAGCATAATTTGAATTAGAGGTGGACCACTGGGATCGAGCCATCCCAAATTAATTGCTTTTTAGTGTTCAATTGTTTTAATTTTTTTTTTTCTTAAAAACAGGTTACATTTTGAAGATGGAATCGTATATGTGCAGACTTCAACTTTCTATTAAAAATGTCAGCTAAATTGACTGGTCAGTTTTGAAAAGATACCAGAATTTATGCATATGTGCCTATAGATAATGAGGCAAATACATCATTTTATTGGTGTGCAAATGACAATTCAATGGGACTGCTTGGTCAACAAACAGCCTTTCCTATTCACTTAGGCTGCATCAGATGACTGATGCCTAAGGCAGCCTGGAACAAAATACAAAGAACATCGAGTGACCTGCAGATGGGACTGTTAGCCTGGGAGAAAACTTGTTTTATTAAGTTTGTTTTAAATTAAATTTCATGATCTCCAGTGCCAGCCAGCCTGAAGAATGGTAAATATTTGAAGATAATAGTGTGTGTGTGTGTGTGTGTGTGTGTGTGTGTGTGTGTGTGTGTGTGTGATATGTGCTACCTACATGTATTTACCTGCTATTCTATCCACCTCCAGGAATTTGATTATAGAAATCATTAGAAATATTGTTACACAGTTTGTTTATTTTTCACAAAGGTTTAGTGAAATTGGTTAAATTCTATGGCAAATGGCAGCATTCACTGCAATATTGTATTCAATCATAAGATACGAAGGTCATAAGCATACTGGTTGTGCTACCTCAAAAAGGTAAAAAGTGCATCTGATTTTGTCAAGGTTTCTCCTGGTATATAGGTTTGCCAAATGAAATTTGTGCCTGTATGTTGCCCTCACACACCCTGAGAACTACATCATGGTTACCCTGTTCGGGACTTATTTGCACATTGCTTCAGCATTTGTCTTTTGTCCACTCATCAACTTGTCATTTTATGTCCCTGATATACTGCTTGCTGCTGATACTGATGATGTGCTAGCTGTATGTGATTTTTGTGCCACCTACTCATAGTGTGTGTGTGTGTGTGTGTGTGTGTGTGTGTGTGTGTGTGTGTGTGTGTGTGCGTGCTTGTGTGTGTGTGTGTGTGTGTGTGTGTGTGTGTGTGTGTGTGTGTGTGTGTGCGTGTGTGTGCGTGTGTGCGTGCGTGCGTGTGTATGTCTGTGTGTGTGTGTGTGTGTGTGTGTGTGTGTGTGTGTGTGTGTGTGTGTGTGTGTGTGTGTCTATGAAAAAGTAATGTCACTACTTATATCTGTTAATACATACAGCATTGTGGTTCCTATTAGAACGACAAAAATGCATTTTGTCGAATGCGTTTTCATCGACACATGTAGGGCGAACAGACAAAACAGCAAAGCGGCTGTTCAGCTAATTCTTTCCCTGGGAAAGAAGTTGCTTGACCGCTTTGTTGCTTTGCCTGTTCTGAAGTGTAGTGTGGTCTGTTGTCCGTTATAGCTCCCGAGTGTGATTGTGCAACAGTTACTGACTTTAGGGTTAGGGTGCGGGTTAAGGTAAGTGCATATGTATGAAAGTGTTTACTATTTTTTATTTTGTGTTACATGTATGGATGAGTTACGTGTGTATGTGTTTTCAGCTGTTTACTTTTGTTTTGGGGGGGGGGTAGAATTAGGGTTAAGGTAAGTGTGTATGTGTTTGGAACTGTTTATGTAAATGTGCAAGAGTTACTGACCTTAGGGTTAGGGTGTGGGTTAAGGTAAGTGCGTATGTTTTAAAATGTTTACTGTTTTTTTTTTTTCATTAGATGTCTGGTTGGGTTGCATGCATATGTGTATGTAGTTGTTTACTGGTTTTTGGGGGGGGGTTATAATTAGGGTTAGGGTATGTGTGTATGTGTTTGGAAGTGTTTAATGTTTTTTTTTTGGGGGGGGTTAGACATTTTCAGCTGAATATGTATCAATGAAACAACGTTCACTGTTTTCAGTGCTAGGTGTTTTAATATGAACCCCTAGCATTGTGGGGCATATTCATAACTCCTGTGGTTAGATGAAAAAATAAAACAGTTAACAAGTGATTATCTTTCAAAAATAATGCATAAAATGCATCACATAAGATCTAGACCATCACAACTTCTAGGGACCACATGGTCTTCAGATCTCAAAGTTATAATGCTATTTTGACACATTGATAGTGGAGGGGGGCATCCTCAACCTCTGCCCTGGGACTGACCGAGTGTAAAACTGGCCCTGTTTGCAGGTGTGAAAAAAGTTACCGTAACTTGTGTGGAGGGCTGGGGATAGTGTGGTCATCATTTCTATAACCTTTCTCACAATTAAACCTCAGAGACTTGCACAGAAGATCACTGTAGCTTGTCTAGAGGTGGTATACTCTCTTGGAGCAACAAGGCAGAATACCTTATTGTGATCTTTACATTTTTCACTCATTAGACATTGTTTATACAGGTAGCTATCTTTTAGGTGGAGGGGTAATATATAGGGTCTATATCATTTATTCAAATACTGTGCAATACCTTGAACACCAAAACCCTTAAAACAAAACAAAAAGAGTCAAAACATTGTTTGTGCAGGGGATGGCAAGACCCTGAACCTCCCGACAATGGGGCTATGTTACCACACTTCCTACACTTTATATATGCCAGCATTGGGAGCATTGTACTCTATGACAGGTCTGATAAGGGCGGAGTACAGTGGATAGTGATCTGTTTGGGCCTAGATGCCATGCCTTTACTTACAAGTTGCACAACTTAAAAGGAGTTCCTCACCACTGTGGCTACATGTTGCCTTAAGGACTTAGCAATAGAGACATTGGACATAGTGTTACTATGTGTAGCTGTGGATGGTATTTTAACGGAATGTTTACATGTTTACATGATGGCTGACAGCTTTTTCTTTGATTGTACTGTGCAGGAGGTCTTATTGTTTTAGGAAGGTTACCTGTAAGTGCTTCAGCATGAACAGTTTTATGTGAAGGATCTTTACCCTATGCAGTAGGCGTGGTGTAAGTGTTGCTGACAACCGCCATAGGATTAGTTTTGGTTGTATGAGGGAGCTTTGCCTCCAGAGTTAAAATGTATTTATAACTCTCGCATACATTATCTGCTTTATTAAGAATTAGTGGGCTGTCAGTGTAAGTAAAGCAATTGCTATAATGCCTCAGAATACCATTCTCAATCAGACTGGCCACAGAGAGAGTCGGCAAGTGCATGGCTATTGAGCTACTAGGGAGGAGTGAGTAAAATTTAAATACTGAATAGGTCAATAAGACAAGGAACTCGATGAACAATGCTTAGCTATGCACAAACTAGATGCTCTAGTAGTTAAAAAAATCAGTGTAAACAAGAGTGTAGATCACACATGTTCCTAATGTAAATAACTGGTTTGAAGCCCAAGTGCTTAAACCAGAACAAAGACACAGAATAACCGGCACAGTAAGCCTTCAGCAGCAATTTCCAGCTCAGAAGGGCAGAGGCTACCCTTTCCTTCCACAGGGGTGTAGACCACAAATCTTCTTAATGTAAAATAAGTGGTCTGGAGGCAAGTGCTTAAAACAGAATGAAGACAATTTTAGAAAAACAGCCATAATAAGCCTTCAACCAGCAATTCACATCTCAGAAGAATGTAGGCTATCCTCTCCTGCCACAAGAATATAGACCATAAACCTTCGTAATGTAAAATAACTGGTTTTGAACCCAAGTACATAAATCAGAACAAATGCACTTAGAATAATAAGCACAGTAAACCTGTACCATCAGTTTCAAGCTCAGAAGGGTGGAGGCTACCTTCTCCTCCCACAAGAGTATAGACCACAAACCTTCTTAATGTAAATTAACTGGTTAGGGGCCCAAGCTCTTAAACCAGAACTAGAACACTTTTAGAATAGCAGACATAATAAGCCTTCAACTAGCAATTTCCACCTTAGAAGATAAGCCACCTTTCCTGCCACAAGAAGGTAGACCACAAACCTTCCTTATGTAAGGTAACTTGTTTGATCCCCAGAACTAAGAGGCTTAGAATAGCAGTTACAGTGTAATCAGACTACTACAAGCAGTGATAAATGCGGCAGACTAAATGCAACTGAACACTTTAAGAATGTGCAGCAAAAAGCTAAATAAAGTAGGAAGAAGCATGAATACAGTAAAAGCAGCTGAATGAAATGCATTTTTTAGTACATAGGAAGGTAGGAAACAGAATATAATTCAAGTTAAGAGACAAAGGGGAGAGCCTTCCCAGTTGATCTGTCAGCAGTAGAATGAGCTGATGAGATGAGACTGATAGGAGTGTCCAAAATCAGATTTATAGTCGGGGCTCAAAAAGCCACCGAGTGTAAAAGCACAACAGCAGCAGGGCAGACGGGTGAGAAAATCAAATTCAGACTGAGAATAGCAAATCAAACAAGCACTACTGCTAAATCTCTTTTCATTATAATTGGACATCTGAAGTATATATATATATATATATATATATATATATATATATATATATATATATATATATATATATATATATGGATCTACCTGACAACACCGACACACCACAACACCGACAACAAAATCACCGACACCACATAACCGACAGTTCGCAAACACGAAACCTCACATGCCCGACACACCATAATCCCGACAATCAACAAACAAAACAAATCCCCTGTCCAAAAAGCACACACACAACACAAGCACACCTAAATCCTTACAAACCCACACTAAACCTCACATACACAACTACCTACAACCTTAACCCAAACCCTAACCCTAAGGTCCGCCACTATCGCACACTCACCTAACCCGCGCCCTAACCCTAACTCACTTAACCCGCCCCTAACCCAAAGACTATCACTATCGCACACTTAACTAACCCACGCCCTAACCCTAACTCACTTAACCCACCCCTAACCCAAAGACTGTCACTATCACACACTCACCTAACACACGTCCTAACCCTAACTCACTTAACCCGCCCCTAACCCAAAGACTATCACTATCGCACACTTACCTTACTCGCACCCTAACGTCCGTCACTACCGCATACTTACACAGCCTTTTCCCACGTCGGTGTTCTCAGCGTCGGGGTTTTCATCCGTCGGTCTTCTCAGTTTTCGATCTTCTGGCATCGGTGTTCTCATTGTCGGCGTTCTAAGCTTTCGACGTTGTCAGGTAGACCCATATATATATATATATATATATATATATATATATATATATATATATATATATATATATATATATATATATCTATATATATATATATATTTATATCCCCCCCCCCCAATAAAGTGGTTAGAATAAGTATGCTGATACAATCTGTGGATGAAAGTGAATGAACCTAGCTGCTGTTTGATCACAGGTAAACAGTTATGACCCTATGACCCTCAGCCATTCAGTTACTTCCTGCAGCATCCCTGACTTTGAAGTTGATAGCTGCCACTGCTGGATACAACAGCTGATAATGCAGAATGGATTCTGGGATACCAATATTCTTCATGGTGGTTTTCCTTTGGGAAATGTTACAATCCATTTCTGATATTGCAGTTTATATGCAGTTTATACTTCTTCAAAAGTACTTTGTAATCAAATTCCTACATTTCGTTGCTAAAAAAAAGGTAGTGCTGTGGGCCACACAATGAAATTAAGTGCTTTAGTCTCTGGGCAAGGTTTCCAGATATACATTGTTTCTGGTATTGCCTGCCTTACAGCAATGAGTAAACAAAGTAATTCTAATTTTCTATTAGTTATTTAATTATTTCATGCAATAAGTTGTGTAACAATCTAGTAAATGTATAAACTTTCTTTCTATGATAGTGCATATTCTGCAGAATATCTAATTTAGGAATTGGTTTTAAATAAAACATGTTTCCTCATTCATATGAGATTATTTATTTGTTTACCTGGGCAGAGAACTGCTCACAAGTAACCAGTTTTAATCTCAGCCTGGGAATACAAAGAAATTCCAAATTAGATCTAATGAGAAACAACAAGAGTGCAATGAAAGTACACATCTATAAAATATCGCTATCAGGTAACAAAAATGTAAAGAGTATATACAACTGTAATAAATATTATTTATAATAAAGAAATCTCATTTAGAAAGTGAGGTGTCTGTGTGATAATCCCGACTCAAATCTCCGAAGAGCAAGTTGTCAAGGTGCTATCAAAGGCCAAGAACACTGTTTGTGGAGCTAGATAATATACCAGGCTGCCTATTGGTCAGCCTGAAACATGACTTGTCTGATCCCCTACAGAAGCTATTCAGTGCCAGCTTCAAAACAGGCTTTATGCCAGGTGAATGGATGACAGCAATAGGCATTCCCCTGCACAAAAGTTAGACTTTTGTGGATCTAGGTAATTGTATACCCATAAGTCAGACCGGTCTCATCTCTTAGGCAATGGAAAGGACCACTATGGAATTAAGAAATAAGGATACAGCTAACCTTTTTAAAAGAGGTAGTGTTTTCTATGGGAGTGTTGTTATGGTCAAAGACATTCAAAAAGTGTTGTTTTTTTAAGTTTGTTTGGTACCAAATAACATACTTTTGGTTGTGCTGGACTTGAGAAGAATGATTTTGTTTCAGATCCACTGAATTGGGGCTAGGAAATCTTCTTGCATGTCTTTCAGGAAGCTGATTGTTGAGTTGTCTATCATTTGCATAGAGTAGGAGGGAGAGATTAGGTAGGTCAATGGGGAGTTTATTTATAAAGATGGAGGACAGCAGAACAACAAGTGCGGATCCTTATGTTACTCTTTGCTGAAGGCTAACTGATTGGGAAATAGGTGTATGAATTTTGGCGATAAAATGATAACTGGTGAGGTTGTTTTGAAACTAAAGTAGGGAATTGGTACTTATGTCTATTTCAGGAGGTGATGGAGGAGGAGGACATTGCGAGCAGTATTACATCAAATAAAGTGGGCGGCCACAGTGGTGCAGCGGTTAATGTTGTCGCCTCACAGCAAGTGGTTCTCCGGTTCGATTCTCGGCTGGGGTGCCTTCTGTGCGGAGTCTGCATGTCCTCCCTGTGGTCACGTGGGTTTCCTCTGGGCGCTCCGGTTTCTTCCCACATCCCAAAGACATGCAGTAGGTGGATTAGACACTCTAAATTGGCCCTAGGTGTGAGTGTGTGCGTGTGTATGCCTTCTGTGGAAGGTTGGGCGCCGGGCTGGCAACTCGACACAGTAAAACTCCACTGCCAATCATGGGCGGGCAGATGATCTGCTGTGGCAACACCTAACCGGGAAAAGCTGAAAGAAGAAGAAGATTACATCAAATAAAGTCCACAAGATTGTGAGTATGCTGTGACTGGGCAAAGCCCATGTTATTTATGGGATAGCAGGTAGTGATATTTATTGTGCACTGGAGGAAAGTAATAGCATCCCAGCTGTTACTATGTATCAGTAGGTATAAACAGAAACTGATACATGAAGAACTAGCAAATCTTTACATTATGAGAAAAACTTTTACCGGGAAAGTACATTATGAGTACATGATATGCTGTTTGATCAAACACCTAATATGAAAAGCACTAAGTAGTTTGTGGGCATAAAACAGGGCTTACTGGACAAGACGCCGATGTGGTTATGCAGGAAGCATTGCCATCACCAGTGTTATTTCACTGCATGATTTATCAGCAAACTCTCCAGAATAAAATTATCAAATAGAGCAAAATAATGCAAGTTATAACTAAATAATAGCACTGTGTAGGTAACTTACTATTACAGTAGATGCTTGAAAAGATGATTGTTTCAGTATTCCTCACAAATGGTACCCATCTGTCATGATTGCTGCCCACATGACCATTCCACAAAGCTCTAGGCCCCTACATGTGCTGCTCTTCACCCCTAGCACAAGTGGGCACACCAGCATAATGGAGATGCATGGACATAACAAAACTCAGAGCTTTCTTACCACTAAGATGGGAAGCTGAAGTATTTAACTCTAAGTCAAGCTCTAGAAAAGACAGTAAGGTGGAAATAAAAAAAATAATAAAATGTGAAGGGATACCCCACAACAGCTAGAGAAACTGATTACTAAAGGGGGAGGGAGGAAGGGTATATAATTGAGTGACACAATTGAAAAGTCCTTGTGATCAACATTTTTCAATGGCTGTAGTGACAAGGAGTGTATATGTGGACTGTCCCTCATTTAGAAAATTAAAACCACATAGTTATGCATCTATGATCTTTGCATGTCTTCTTTGATTAAGGTTAATTTCTGTAAAGTCTCAAGGACATCCCAAACTTTTTCTTCTGAAACAAGGAAGAGGCAGTTAATGTCTGTTTGATTGTTATAAAGTCTCTGTGTTCCTTTTGTTCACCTCTTGCTCCGAGTAGTTAATTTGCATTTTCAGATTTAGCCAAAAGCAGTACAAACAAGCAGTTCAGGAGATACAACAGAGAACATGCATGTAAGCAGCACAAAGTATGATTTTTTTATAACAGTTATTACAACTGAAACAAGGCAATATACACAATTTATTCATTTAGGCTACACATGCATACACTAGAAAGTAAAAGTGGCAGTGAATAAAAATCTATAATAGCAAAGAAGATGCATTAAAGAAAGGTGTTTTTGAAAATTTAGTATAAAATATTTTAGCAAATATTAAAAATAAAATCAGAAACATATATATATGTCTATATATATATATATATATATATATATATATATATATATATATATATATATATATAAGTTATTAGTCAATATGTGTAACCAACAACATTAATATAAGCAACAAAACATAAGTGATAGAACCAATAGACTGCAAACTGGCAAGTGAGGTAAGCTCAAGTTATACCACCCAGAGTAGGGAAGAAGATAGGTTATCTGAAAAGATTCACAACAAACTATAAGATGATTAGCAATATCTGGCAATTAGTGCTATTTAGGTTAAGAGTTGAGAGGTCAGAATTTTCAGGAAGTGGGTCTGTGGCACATTAAATTAGGGGGTATTTTATACATCTTTAGAAAGCAGTTAGTTCTAGAGTTAATCTGAGAGATGTTGGAATAGGGCCCCTGCCTTTCAGTACATTGTATTCAAGAGCAAAGTAGCCTATAGATAGCTTTCATTTATGAGTCCAGGGAAATAAGATTTCAGTAGACGTGTGTATGGAAAATATAGAAGAAGGTTAACTACATTATGTATGGACTGGAGGGGATTTGCAATGAACTACTTAACAGGTATAAGATGCTAGGAAATTAAATTAAGGATTGTCGTGACCAGTGTACTTTGATAAAGAAATTCAAAGCTAGATAAAGGTGTACAGACAACAAAGACATCACAGGCGCAGTCACATTTGCTTATAACTATATAAGAGTCACTGGCATATCTTTAAAGGACACAAACAAATGTAGTGTGGTGTGCCCTAGCAATAATCAGGCATGCCTGTGGCATGATAATGGAGGCAGTTTATAGCTGACAAGTAGTGCTCAGCTCTGGAAAGTGGTGAGTGAAGGACTTTATTAGATTGAGGAATAGGTTATTTGATTAAGTATCTGAAGGTGGCAACATATTACTTAATAAAATATAGATTTAACGTTGAACCAGAACAATTTTGGTTTGTTCTGCGAGTTGTTTGTCATTTTTGGTTGTAGTAAATCATTTCAGATTGGTGTTTGCAAGGGTTCTTTTTTCATACTAGAAGAGAATGTCTGACATGAGATTAGAAGACTTGAGGTATATAGGGGTTTGTCTCTGTTTTACGTAACACCACTGCTCACAATCACATTCATTCATTCATTCAATTATTTTTCTATATCCTTTATCCCATTTAGAGTTGTAGGGAAGCCAGAGCTTATCATGTCAAGCAGTAGGCATAAGACAGAGAAACAGTCTGGATGGAATGCCAGGCCATCACAGGATACACACACATTCAGTCATACACCATGCACACCTAAATACATTTTGAAACTCAGCAGTTCATCCAACTGCATGTCTAACGAATGTAGCAGACCAGAAGCACCCAGAGAAAACCTATACAAAGACAAAGAGAACATACAGACTCCACTCAGAAGGAGTCCCTGTAGAGAATGAATTAAAGAACTAAGTGCTGTAAGACATGAACAGTCTGTTACAGCTTTTATCAGTTAAGGAAATAGAGAATAAGCTATCTGTATTTGATGCAACAAACTCTAGTTGTGATGACCAGTGGGATCAAGAATCAAGCTTCAATATATACAGGCATGCTCCATTCATAGAAAGAGGTGGCCATATACACCAAAGTATACATTTTTATATAATGCATTTATTTTGTGCAATGACCTGCTAAAATGCAAATTTTAAGAAAAAACTTTAAATCTTCCATTTTAAATAGCCTTGGCTAAGGTCATTAAATTTGCAGTAATAATCCACTGCAAACAGAAACAACAACAGTATAATAGCCATCCAAATACAAAATAAACAGAAATTTAAGTGAAAGAGATGATTGTAGAGAAGTAGATCAAATAAAGTATACTCCCATCCAATAAAACCACTATATCTAAGTTGAAAAAATATTCATAATGCATAACAAAAAATTATGAAACCAATACATCTCAATAGACTTGTTTTGTATTCAGATTGAATCAGGGCTGTTGATACAATGTCATGACTTCATGCCAGTTAAATACAATACTGAATCTTGCAGAGCCTGCTAGAATATTTATCATACCATTCAAAGTCTGTGCTTTACCATTTATCATTAATTTGCAAGACATCTGTAAAACAATGATTTATTTCATACACTGTCTGAAATGTAATGTTAAAATATCTTAGGTAATTTTGTGAAATGTTATACCTTTGTCAATGCAACAGAATTCTGTTATGCAGGAACTGCTTCCCATGAAACTGTCATTCCAGAGCAGTCTGATATTAACCACAAAATAATAAAGCCTTGCAAAATATGAAATATGCTTTCATACTATAGTTCTTTAATACCATTGTTACAGACTGCTTTTAAGTTTTGCAGATACGTAAATGAATCTTTATGCCAAGCTATTTGGCTTCAGTATGGTCTGCATCTTTTAGGATTTCTTTAAGAGCTGCCTTTTATTCAGCTTTGTTTTAATTTTTACTCACAAATAAAATTAAGAAAAACCTTTGGTGAAATTGTACCCTAAGTGAGGACTCCATGGCACATCCCCATTACCCACTGCTATCCCCTAGAGACACCCTTCAGAGCCCTCCCTATTTCTCCATCCAGGTTTCCTCACATCATCCAGATCGCTTTTCCTTTCTTGCATCACATTTTTGTCTCACCATTCAATTTTTCCTGCATCCTTTCTGTACACCAAAGGGTCAAGACTGCACTAAAATAACTATGGAGCAAAACATTGACTTAAGCCATGGTTTTCTAGACACTATGAACTGCAGTTTAGAGTTTTTTTTAAATCACCTTTTCATTCAATGAAAGTCAAAACAAAATCCATGACTAAGTAAAGAAATGATGTCTTATGCTTTAATTTTTACTTTTCCTTCTATCCATGAGGGTATAGAAGCTCTTATGTGCAATTTAGAGCATTATTCCAGCCTTTTGGTCCATTGATTTGCCTGAACAAAAAGCATGAGTAAGGAAATCAAATTCAGTCCTTTTTTTCCTTTCAGAAAAGAAATAAGTTGAGTCCAAGGCTTAATAATGTTCAGAACTGACAAACAAGTAGCCCACAATAAAGTGAGAAGACAAATATTTTAAGGATACATAACTCCTATCTGGAAATAGTTTATGCCCCACCGTGTGTCAGACTGGGATGAAAGTGAAGGCACAAATGGCCACAGTTATATAGTTTAGTTGCAGCTATATATCTGTGTGTGTGTGTGTGTGTGTGTGTGTGTGTGTGTGTGTGTGTGTGTGTGTGTGTGTGTGTGTGTGTGTGTGTGTGTGTGTGTGTGTGTGTGTGTGTGTGTGTGTATAAATATATATATATATATATATTTATACACACACACACACACACACACACACACACACACACACACACACACACACACACACACACACACACACACACACACACACATATCACTGATACTGCTGCAGACATATCCAGGTCTAGGACAAGATGTACTGATTTTTTTAAACATGTACAAACATATGGACACTGCCACGGACATGTCAGGTCTATCATAAACAGGCAAATCGGTAGAACGTCCATTCACCTACAGCATGTCATTCATCTGTTAGGGAAAAAATGAGCACTTGGATAAAACCACACAGAGAACAGGGAGAACATACTCCACATGGAAAGTGCTAGAATCAATAACTCAGTCAGAGCCAGGCACTGTGAAATGGCAATGCTACTCACTACACTACTGTGCTATTGAGCAGTTGCTTTCACCTACATCCTGCTCCTGCCAAACCACCAAAGGTAGGCACATATTGTGTGCAATGTTGATGTTTGTGATGGAAACTGAAACAAATTATTTCCAACTTTTTACTCTTAAATAAATTGCAACCCCTCCCCAACACACGCACATGTACACAGAAGTATAAGCCATAGCAATATTAGCTTTACACTGATTTAGCAAATAGGATGCATTGTGTTAAGCTACTTCTGCCACTCTAGATCAGTTACTGGTATTTAACAGTGATAAAACGACAGCAGGGGTAAGTCACTTTTATTCATGGACAACCTCAGTACCCATCAATTACAGCTACATAACTCAGTGTAGATCAGATCACTAACTGTGGTAAACAGAAAACTAATAATAACAGTCACAGCAATTCAATTTTTTTACATGAATGCAACAGCAGAGTATAGTAATCCATCTCACTTTATACAAAAGCACATCAGACCTGAAAAGCGTAATCCACGGTGGTGCAGCAATAGCGTTGTTGCCTCACAGCAAGAGGTTCTCCCGTTCAATTCTCAGCTAGTGTGCGGGGAGTGCCTTCTGTGTAGAGTCTGCATATCCTCCCCGCGGGTCGAGTGGCGTTCCGAAAGACATGCGTGAATGGGCGTGCCTTCATTGAAGGTTGGACGTCAAGCTGGCAACTCAGCACCGTGAAAATCTACTGCCAATCATTAGCGGACCAGAGTTCCACTGTGGCGACCCCTAACCGGGAAAAGCCAAAAGACAACAACAACAACATCAGACCTGAAAAGCCAGATTAGTGACTGTTTAAAATGAACAACCTTTCAAAAGGGTGAGTTATTCACAGACAGCCCCCACCCCTAGCCAGCTGTTTAGTCACCTCTGTGTACACATCTGACATCTGATTGTGATAAAAAGTGATGGCCATGCAATGCATTTCAACTATGGTTCATGCTAATCGCATTACTCCCTCAAAGGCAGAAAAAGAGCAAATACCAAATAGTAATTTTCTATCATAGACAGCCTCAACAATTACAGCCACTTTATCTCCATCCCAGATGTCAAACTCTTATAAAATATAAATAAATAAATAAATAAAATAAGGGACAAATAGTATTGCATTCAATAACTGCCAACCAGCTCAAGAATCATACTGAGAAAGTCGCTAGAATAATAGGTTTTGTGTTAGCATGCAGTTTCTGAAGGATACAACGTCTGAAACTCAAATGTTTGTCAGTATCTAGTGACAACAACCTTCAGTAATTTACCAGAAAACAGCAAATGTTACAAGGAAATGATCAAAATATAAGAAAAAAATCTGAGATAGTAGGGAGCATGGCTTTCAACTTATTTGCTCAAGAAGCAGGGACATAGGCAAAAAAATAATATGAAAGCAAAACCCGAAAGCAGGGATGTTTTTAAATATTATTCTATCATTTAGAAAGTTAATATAACAACAGTTTTTGAATCAGCATGCATTTTCTGAACAGTACAACATACGGAACTCTAATGTCAGTATTGGCTGAATGTAATTTGAGACTCTATGATTTATTATGTATTATACCATGATCCCCCCAAAACGTGCACGCTGATTGGCCAGCGTGCCCGTTGTAAATCGAGTTATACTAATGGAAAAAGGTCCGGTCGCCCGGACTTTTTCCATTAGTATAACTCTTTTTTTTTAAACACTGTCTCGCTATGTTAAATGGGTTTAACATAGCGAGACAGCTTTAAAATAAGCAACGGAGATCTCCGTTGCTTATTTTAAACTGTCTCGCTATGTTAAACCCATTTAACATAGCGAGGCAGTGTTTAAAGCAACGGAGAAAGCAAGATCTCCGTTGCTTTTTAGTCTCGCTATGTTAAATGAGTTTAACATAGCGAGACAGTTTTAAAATAAGCAACGGAGATGTCCGTTGCTTATTTTAAAACTGTCTCGGTATGTTAAACTCATTTAACATAGCGAGACATAAAGCAACGGAGATCTTGCTTTCTCCGTTGCTTTGCTCAACTCTGATGTACTGCGCAGGGCCGCAGTACATCAGAACTGCCACGGATGCCAAGACATCTGCGGAAGGGCAGTAAACAGGCATTATACTATGCCATTATTTAAGAAAAGTAATAGTTTCTTTTCTTAAATAATGTCATATATAATAATATAACCCACTTCTGGGTGTGTAATTAAATTTACCACGGTTGGCTTTGTTTGGTCTCGCCTCGGGGACCAAACCACGCCAACCGTGGGTAAATTTAGCATTACCCACACCCAGGCGTGGGTTATTGCTATAGTGTATAAGTGGGACAGACCAGAAACCCCTGCAATTAAGATGCATCATTTTGCTTGTAAGGTACTTAAACAGCTGCTTTGAATAGCCATGGCACTACTTTGTCTTGTTGAGGCAAAAATAAATA
Source organism: Protopterus annectens (assembly GCF_019279795.1). Classification (NCBI taxonomy): domain Eukaryota; kingdom Metazoa; phylum Chordata; order Ceratodontiformes; family Protopteridae; genus Protopterus; species Protopterus annectens. The sequence continues at coordinate 1,912,928,195 of NC_056737.1, forward strand.
AATAAGTTAGAACAGCACCCCTTGCTTAGTGGTGCCCTTGGCAGTTGCTAGGTGATCTATGCCTAAGGTGTGACATATGAACATATAATTATCTTGACAGAATCTATTCATATGTTGTGGTGAGTTCTTACAGTTGACGCCCAGTTCACATCCACTTTTATCCTATCAATCCCATGCAAGTTTAAATCTTCCTGAGTCCCATGCTCATATTATGTAATATTTTCTAGTTTCCTATTACCTTGTCTGTGAAATACTTCATCACAACTTTTTTCATTCTAGTCATACCTCTCTACTACCGTTGATGACTTCTTCCCCAATCTTCCACTTAAATTGCAGTTATCCCAGCATTTCCATTACAGCCTATATGTGTATGTCATGTTCCCTTTCCCTGTCTGTATTCACCAAAGTGAACATTCATGGAGTCTGTATCATGTATTCATGTAATAGTTGGATTAGTCTTTTTTTTATTTCTGTTACGTGTTTTTGTACTGTGTCTAGCAGCTTAATGTCTTTTTTTTCTAAACAAATTCCAGAATTGAAAACAAAATGACATGCAAGTAAATCATATCTTCTACAGTGAATTATGACTTTAGCTTCCCTAGAGTTCATTCAGAAAGCCAGATATCATGTTATTCTTGTAGCCTTTGTCATGAACCCCAGGTGTTTTTTTTTTTCAGTTGTTGCCAGCATATAGTAATATATGCTTTATTTTACTTTAGGATTGTTGTAGCCAAAGAGAATGTTTGTGTTTAATTTGTTCTATAATTTTTACTCTCTGCTCTATCCTTTTCTCAAGATTCTTTCTCAGATTCTTTTCCTCCTTTCTCCACTTTGCCTTAATCTTATTGCCAACACTGAATATAAATTAATCATATCAGTCCCACTGGTTTTATCCATCACAAATATGTTAAATATCCCTGGTCTTATAAATAATCACCTCATTCTGTTGAACTTCACCCTACCACCAGCTCCCTCAGTTTTCTACCCTGGTAACAGCTTTTGAGCTACTTTACTATATTTTGGACAGTTCCTAATCAGGGCCATTTCCAGCACAGCGTGACCAAGTCAGCTGCCTAGGGCTCACTGCTAGATGGGGTGGAGTCAGTAACACTCACTAAGGTGGAACCCTAGTATAAGAAACTATACAATAAGAGGATGAACCTCTTAGCTCATAAAGGCAACATTAATAACCCATTATCTAGAAACAAACTCAAAATGAGAAATAAGAGAATTCAAAAACAAAATCAAGTATGCCAAATGTAAGTGTGGATTGCAAATTGCCAGTTCTGCTAAAGACAATCACAAAGCCTTCTTCAGCTATGTCAGAAACCTTAGAGGTAATGCTCAGCAATGCTCAGAGCTAATAATTATAGTTGCTGTCTTCAAGAAGCCATTACTTACTGCAATTGCCTTTACTGTCTTTTGCACTCATCATTTGCTGCCTGCTGCCAGTGTGTAATACTGCCACTCAGGCCCCAGCTGTTAAAATTCCACTTCCTTACAGCCACGGACTCAAACAACTAATAGCTCATATGGGTGGTCTCCCTTGCCTAAATTCAAATGCCATGTTTGAGTGAGGTGCAGAAGCTGTGGGGAGGGAGTGCAGCTGCCGCACTTTGCCTGAACACAGTATTTGAGTTTGTGCAAGGTCAGTGCGATGGCCATGGTGTAGGAGTGCAGGTTAGTTTGCTAGTGATCTGGGGGGGACTTTAGGTTTAGGGAGCAGAAAGGGGCATTTAAGTTTAGGGAGTAGGAAGGAGGTTTAGGTTTAAGGCATGGGAAGTGAGTTTAGGGTTAGGAAGTGAGAGGGGAGTTTTAGGTTTATGCAGCAGGGAGAGGGTTTTAGGTTTAGGTTCAGCTTGGGGACTTTTAGGTTTATGGAGTGGATGGGGGGGTTTAGGTTTAGGGACTTGGTATGCTTAGAACTGGGTGAGAGTTTTAGGTTTAGGGCTTAGGTTCTGGTAAGTCTGTGTTTATCAGGTGTTGAGAGGGCTGTGCAGGATGACAGGATCGAACTAAGTGGAGTCAGAGCACTTGTTTTTTAAGCAAGTGACAGCAAGCAGGTATACTGTGAGCTACTCGCACACAAGCACCTGTAGTAGACGCCATCTGTCAGTACTCTGAGCCTGAATTCAATTGTAGCTATAGACTTCTGATTGCCTCATCATTGTACTAAGCTACTGAAGCTGCTGTGTTGGCACCCAACCCATATCACTAACTCATTACAGCCGAGTGCGCCTCCAGGCATTTCTGCAGTTAACTCCTACTGATGTCTCTAGGTGTCAAATATTGCTTGTTCATACTTGCATTAATAATTCCAAAACAATGCTAAATACAAGGTATCAGAAGATTTCGTCTTAAAGCATGCATGTCAGCAAACAAAATTGCATTGATATTTGACCTCTGTCTACAGCTGTTAAAGAGATATTGAATATTATGTGTATACTGCTTATATTGTAATAATTTTCATATTTTTCTAAATATCTCAACATTCAGGTAACACAGACAGAACTGCAAGGCCTCATATGAAAGCTCACAGCTGTATGAAGAAAATGCTGCTGACAGTATGTGTCTTGAATAGTTAGTGATATCATAGGCTGTTTACATAACATTAAAAAACTAATATTCACTCCCTTTATTTTGTATTATAAAATCCAGTTTAAAGCATCAAACGGAATGAATTCCACCAATATAAAGATCAATTTATCCTAAATAGTTTGCCATTTACAGATTTCTAGTAACACTTATTGTTCCAGAGATATGAATATGAATATATGTTTGAACTGTAAGGTAATAACTTCATTTTTATAAAGGCTCAAGCCACACCCACTAGGAGTTAAAGATACACACTCAAAAGAACTGTAATGGAGGAAATGAGTTAAGTTTTGCTGTGGCACTGTGCCAAGCTGTTAGTTACTGCTTCACATATCTTTTAGCTGTTGCAGTTTTTACTGACTTTTGTACCCTTTGTTTACTGCTACTGTATGTATACAATTGCAACTTTGGTACTTGGATTCATTGCTCGTCCTAGTGTTCTAGTATATAAACCCATCGTAAAAATTCACTCTATAAGCACTTACTTGTACTGTCTGTTTCACCAGGTACTAAATATCATGAAGTCACAGTTGCTAGCAAGCAAGCAAGCAATTCAAACCTTTCTCATTCTCACAGACAGTGGTTTGATTCTTCCTATAGGGAATTTCATAAGTCAGAGGAGCAAGTATCTAAGCTTTGAGACCAACCTCTCTCTTTAAAGACTGTAGACTATATCCAGCATGTTGTCAATTCCAAGACCCACCTCACAAGCATGTCAGCCATGTCCTAAACAAGCAAATACACCTTTATGACTTTAAAAGTCCCTGCCTGCAAATTGCAAATTGACAGCTCTGCTGCGGACAATCAAAAAGCCTTCTTCAGCTATGTCAGAAACCTTAGTGGTAATGCCCAGCAATGCTCAGAGCTAATGTATAAAACAGTTATTCATCTCTTCAGAACATAGTGGATATATTTAGCTCTAGTTTTACTCCAGTATGTCCACCTATCTTTCCCCAGTATATTACCACATAAACACACACACACACACACCACCCCTCTTATCACCTCTGAGCAACTCCTCAGTGCTGTCCCCACACCAAAAAACACTAGCTCCTTAGGTCCTGATAATATACCAGGCTACCCTATTGTCAGCACCAGACACTGTCCACTAGGCTCGCTACAAAGCCTTTTCAATCTCATCTTCTCCACTGAATTCATATCAGAGGAATGGAAAACTGTCATCTCACTTCACAATGGGAAATCCGCTATTGATTCAAAAAAACTAAACACCTATAAGCCTCACCAGCCTTATCTGCCAAACAATGAAACACATAATTATGGAACTTATTATCAAGGATATAGGCAGCCTACAATGCCCTGGATCCAAGCCAGTCTGTGTTTGGTAAAGTAGATTCTGCCTCCTGAATATGGTGGGCCTCTTTGAGCAAGTCACTAATGCAGTAGACTCAAACAAAACTGTTCACACTGCCTACTTTGGCCTGACCAAGGCCTTTGGTGCTATCCACCATTATGGCATTATAAAGAAGTTAGTCAATCTAAAAGTAAGTGTCTGTGTTACCCAATGAGTATCAAACTGGCTTACAGACAGAAGAACCCAATCTATAACTGTGGGAAGAATGCTGTCTTCAGAAAGAATGGTTATCAACTCTGTCCTCAGGAATCCATCCTAGGATCACTTCTCTTTGATGTTTACTTCTGCGATGTCAAGGCTGACATCAGGAGCATGTGGCTAACCACATTTGGAGATGACTGCAAACGTGGTGATATCATTAGCTCCCTACCTGACTTACAGATTCTTCATGGGGACAAACATGCACCAATAACTGTTGCCCTGACCATGGCCTAAAGCTAAATCTGAAGAAAAGCAGCTCCCTGTCCTTTAGTAAAATTGGACACCCATGCACCTACCACATATGTGACACCCCTCTAAAAGCTGACTCAGTCGAGTCGGGGACCTGGACGATGTAGTTGACAATGCATTATCCTTTGACACTAATCACCAGTGGCATTTCTTCCATATCTAAGGAACTTATCACCCCTCTTTACCCCGCCCTCACCAGGCTCATAATAGAGTATAATGGCCACTTTGGTATGTTCATGTCAAAGCGTATGACCCAGCCTGAGAGACTGTAGTGCTTTCTCACTAAAATAATCAAGACCATTCCTTCTTGAATTACAAAGACCACCATAAAGTGTTCTCTGTCTTTTCTATTTCTTACAACACTTCAGAGGTGACTTCTGTCTAGCCTACAGAGCCATGAAGGATCCAGTCCTAAGCATCCTCCTGCACATCTGCAAAACTTAATAACATCCTAAGCACCCACTCAATAGATCTTAACTTCCACTGAAATGTAGATCATAGGAGAATCATACAAGTTAAAGGCAACAAAGCCACAAGGCCATTTCCACCTTGCCAATACCCACCCTTAGACCTTGCCTCCTTTCAAGGAAGGCCAAGCCAGTCATACCAGAGGTGAATTTGTGAATACCCATCCAACTGTCCAGCTCTTTTTTAGAGACAGAGAGTGTATCTCACTGCATAATTTGTAGAAGTAGTTGTAGCAGAGAAGGGAGAGGTGATGCATGACAAAGCTATCTTCCTCTTCCTAGTCGTATTTATTTACTGGAGTACTTTATAGTCTCTGGCCTAATGTTAGACAGACTGTTGTTTTATAGGAACTGCTGGTGAGATAAATTTATATCCCAGAGAATCTCTCTTTTATGGACTAGACTTCCTCTGAATATAAATCAGAGTAGCTCCCTCACCATTTTTATGCAAGCCCTCATTGAAAAGGGTTAAAACTATATATAAATCAGTCATGTGAATGGGTACCTATGATCTGGGATATTGTGGCTAGGCTACTAATAGTCCTCTGGATTAACAGTCTAGTATTAATCTAAGAATGGATGGAAGATGTAAATAACCAGCATGCAAAGCTTAGCTTTACTGCCTATGAGAAGTTCAAGCACTAGCCAGATGAGTTCAGTGTCTCTTGTGACATACTTTGAAATTAATGTGGAAAAAAGATTAGCTGCAGAATCAGTTTAGAACCATTACAGCTCCTCGCTGTGTAGTTCATGGCAAGCAGTCTGTAGACAGTGTATACTTTTCAGCAGTACTGACGATAGCCAGCAATTGTTTTTAACCATGTTATCAGTGAGATCAATTATATGTGTTTGATGTAAACTGGCCCAGGCTTCCTGTTGAGGCCATTTGTTGTTTATGCAATATGTGTTCACATAAGCAAGACACAGATGTTTGTAGAACATAATTTTGGGGGAAACATCTTGATGTCTAGAAATAAGTCCAATGTCTCCAGTTCTTAACATTACTAACATGCATATGAGAAATATAAATGTTGCAGCTTCTATAAAAGACCATAGTGGGATATTATAAAAAAGCAATTTGATACTGAAATGTATTGTTTATTAGACAGTGGGTAATTGTACTTGAAAAGACTATAACACTGTGATGGGTTGTCAATTCTGAAATAATAGTTAAGGGAGAAATTAGTATGGAGGTTCAGTGAACTAACTCCTGTAAGTAGAGTACTACAGCAAGGGTATGCTGATTAGAAGTGTATAAAGTAGAGGGGGGGGGGTCACCACAATGGATCACCTGTCCGCTCATGATTGGCAGTGGAGTTTATGGTGTTGAGTTGCCAGCCTGGCACCCAACCTTCCACAGAAGGCACACATATGCATGCACTCATGCCTAGGGCCAATTTAGAGTGTCCAAGCCACCTACAGCATGTCTTTGGGATAGTTATTGCAGGGATTGCAGGAAGGTAATACATTTGGCATTCTTCTAAGCATAGATCAAAAGCAGAAAATCTAATGCTTCAGCTGACTTAACAAGCTATGATGGTCTGCAAAATCTCAGATGTAGATAAGATGCACATAAGAAAACATAAAGGCCAGTATTGGGAGAAAAGGAATGATAGCATTCTTTGCTGTGTTTTTGTGCAATGAGCCTATCTACGCCTTAGCAAACTGCTTGAAGAGAAAAGGAGCAGTAGACACATACAGGGCTACCTTTATTGCTACCTTTAGTGATACTAGTTATTCTGTATCCTGTTGCTTTTAATTGAAATGAAGTAATATATATTTAAGCTAGCCTATGAGTCATTGCTGGGTTTTCCGATCAGAAATTTCTTGTCAGAAAGTGAATGTCATTGCTGAGTTTCACTGCAGTGTGTTGTATTGTACAAGCCAGCAAAGCACTTTACATGTTTTTTCCCCTTTTCACCATTGTGATACAAATGTGGAGTTGGTAGACATAATGGGGGAGGGGGATTGTAGGGGCAGAGCTCCCACATGGGGAGTGCAGAGGGCTAGCCTTCACTGACATTGGTTATTTCAAAACCATGCAAATCAGTTTTATCCATTTGTTTCACATTTGGAGAATGAAGAACTGGGTGTTAAGTTCAAAAAGGTGGTCATACTGCAGATAAGAAGCCTTTGTATTACTCCCTACCTTATGCAGTATCCTAAATTCCCCTCAAGCAAAGCATTAATTAATTTTTCTCAATGGCAATCATTTTCCACCTTCATTACTTCATTCTTTTACAGAAAGTGTATATGTTACCTGTTGTTTTGACTTTCACAGAACACAAAAGCTACATTTATAAATTTAAATAATTCATTTACTAAAAACTTGTCAAACCTATATACAAATCTAGCAACTCATTGAAATGTTTTCAAATATATCATAATTCTCAAACTTAAATAAAAGAACTTAAACAGTTTATTAATATTCAGTAATTCACTGTTCTCCTCAGTCTCTTTCATCCTAAATGCCCGGTCTTCCTTGTATGTGTCTCTGGACTTGCTTCATACTATCTTCATTCAGCCCCCTGGCCTCTCTGGTCTTGGACAGGTCCTCGCCTGAGCTTTAGATTTCTACTTGTATAGCTCTTCTAGACCAGGCTCTTGCCTGTTCCCTTTTGTAATCCCTCTGTTGTGAGAGGAAAATGTCTCTTTTGCTTCTGGATTCTATTCTGTATTTATTAGTAGAATAACTTCATTTCTACCTTAAGACCATCTTATTACATGATAGATTTTCCAACTCTGTCTGGATCCACCAATGGATCATTTTATTGAAAAACAGGTCCTTCAATGTACTATATCGGTGTGCATGCATTTGGTCGGCCAGTGGATGGCCAACCAGAAAAAGGTCGAATGCATGTCTGCGAGTTCGCATAAATGCCAACACAAAGTAAGTGAAATGCAAAATGCCTCCCTCCCCTTTGTGACTCATGGTAGCACTTGTTTAGGTGGTAGAGTGGTCGAAATTGTCAGATTTGGAATTTTTTATGACATTCTGACCATTCGACACCTGGAGATTTGACATTAAAGTTCGGAAAAACGACGTTCGGCATTTGGTCGCATAACCAAATGCATGTATTCCACTATATCATATAACTTCCAGCCATATAGCTCAGACCTTAGTGGTTTATAGCCAAGCCATTGGCCTGACAACTTTTAACATGGCTGGCAAACTGATTGAATGCTATTATTAGGACCCCGTTAAGGTCACTATCTTCTAGAGCACCCTAGGAAATGAATGATGTATGAATTTCCCTTCCATATTGTTGTAATCCATGCAATGCAGCACCAGGCTTTGTTGCATTTCTTTGGTTTTTGAATGTTCATAAAGCCAGGTTTCCTAGACTGCAGCGTTTCCCGTATGTCAGACCATAATATCTGTCAAAAGTTAGCTATATTTGACAAATTCATTTTCCAGGCTCTGTTCATCAGTGATACAGGGCAAACCCCAACAAATGTTTTCCTTCTATTATAGCCTTTTCAAAGGGTCTTTTCTTGCTTGTCAACACTGGACGTTTCAACAGGGTCTTTTTTAGCATTTGATTGCTTTACAGTTTTAGTCACTGCAGCTTTTTCCTCATTCATAGCCCAAAATGAAAAAAAAAAAACTGTTGAGACAACTTTTTAGAGTTTTTTACTTGGCTTTATTATCTGAAATTTCTTTCCTTACACATTGTGAGGTAAAACATTTACTTTTCTAGTACGGTTTCAGCACTTCAGTTTGTCTCCACCTTTGTTCTGCTGTGTTCATTATTTAAGTATGTGATTACCTTTGTTTTCCTGCATTCTTTATTTCAGTTTGGTTTGTTTTATTTGTTCATGTTCTTGTATTAGCTGAGTACTTAATAGATGCACTCCGCAGCACATTTTAACAGATTTACACTTTGAAAAACATCCATTTTTTGCAGTATTCTATACTGCTGCTTCCCCTCATTTGTATGAACAACTCTTTGCTTTTATTTTGAGCTGTGGCGTCCTTTAGCATTTTGAATTTAGCAACATAGCTTTCCCCTAAACTTTATCTTCTTCTTTCTCATAAGTTGCCATTTGGCTTTTATACTGTTATATGCCCACCGTACCACTCATTTATTTTTGCTGTGGACTCTCTTTTCACACTTGCATTTCCTGTATTGAGCCATGTGCTCCTTACACAATTTATCCGCATCTGCTGTAGAAATATTTTTAAAGTAAATGGGAAGAGACGACCAAATAGTGGAATATGGGTATAGCTGCTGGGATGGGGGCCCATTTCATTACCCTCCCTAGAGCCCTGTTTGACCATGATTTAGCTCTGGCATAGCTTCAGCTATCAACACTTTCTATCCTTATTGAAAACTGGCCACCATACCTTCGGTTTGGTCAGTTCTGTTTTGAATTGTGCATCCATTTCTATGAACTTTTAATCCAGTACCTAGTTTAATTTTTCACTTTGCTCAGCAGCAATGTCTTCTAGTTGTTGCTTAGTTATAATAGATTCTGTAACCTTTGGCATCTGTGGAATTTCCTCCATTAAAGAGGTCAAGCCTCTTTGAACCCTGTTTGCTCCATTATCTCAGAATCTAGCCTTTTTAACAAACTGTGAACTGAATCAGAGATAATTTCAATGCTCTTTAGCTCTGCAATGCCATGAACATTAACCAGCACTGCATTTTTGGTTATGTCCTGTTTTAGTGTAAGTTTAATTAACTCAAACTCAGTATACTATTTTTTTCTCATTATCACTTTTTAACTACTCAAGAGCCTCATGAATTTCAGACTGACATTTCTTTTTTTCTATCAAATGCAATATTATAGAGATTCAGAAAGATTTTCTGAACTCACACTAAATGCCCACATAAGTTGGGCAGTTCTGATGGAGAGAATACCTTATTCGGATACATGACAGAGCTGCATAGAGAAACACCTTATTAGTGACTAATTACCATGTCTCTGAAATTAACTCTGTTCTGTCAGAAATGAATGCTAGTGTTCTCTCTACCAGTCCATGCATTGCAGTAGCACAGGTCCTCTGCTATATGTGCACACACACACACACACACACACACACACACACACACGTACACACACAGTGAGACATATTCAGATACTACAAATACACATTCAGACAAACTGATGCACAAACACATACACATGCAAACACACGCAAACAAGCACAGCCACTTACCACTTTTCTGCAACCACCCAGCCATACACACACACACACACACACATACACAAACATTCAAACATACACCTATGTGCACATACAAGTGTACATATGAACATACAGATGCATACATGCGAGTACATACACACACACACACACACACACACACACACACACACACACACACACACACACACACACACACACAGACACACACAGACATACACACACACACACACACACACACACACACACACACACACACACACACACACACACACACACACACACCTTCCTCCTTGGAGCCACATAGCCACACACACACACAGACAAATATGGCTTCACTACACTTACCTGTAGTCACTGTATGAGCTGTGCCTACTCCCATAAGAGAATGGGTGAATGCCGTCAAATGATTGCATTCACATTTTCCTGACAGTGAAAAAATAAGCCAGCAGAGTCATTCTCTGAATTGTTCTGCCAAGCTAGCCTGGAGCCGGAGCCATTTCAGATGGACAGGATATAGGAAGCCTTTTTTGAATCCCATGGATTGTTTTGTAGTACCCCTTCCAATTTATACATATCTTCTTTCTTAACTTTTTTGTTTTTTAACCAGCTTTGTTTGAACATCAATATGTTGTTGCAAACTTACTTGAGTAGTTGGTAGACTCCAGGACAAAGTCTAAATATGTTTCTTTATAATACCCGGTTTAACAGGTGCACTAGTTATTGTTTTCAGCATCAGTTTGGAATACAATTCGAATCTCAGCATCATTTCGCTTTATACTACTAGCACCTTCATATACACACAGTTGGTTATCAGCATCTTATCTCATTTTCTACGTCAGGTGCACTTAGTGTTTCAGATTTCCCAGTTTGAGGCTTATACAGAACCCAGGGACATACTTATGACTCACTGACATCCTGCATTGTTCAAACAGCAGTTTTCAGTTTTGATTTCAATATCAGGTCACAAAGTACACACTTTGTTGAGTTCATAACTCTGTCTCAGACTTTGTCCATACTAATGTGTATTTCACGTGCAGATTTCTTTCACATTATAGCAACCACATATTTACTCAGAAATAGTATTCATACGGCTTCTGCATAAATAATACCGTCAACATATTTAATTTGCTTACTGTTCATGCTTAGTTGTTACACAACATGAATAATTGCAGATACCTTCACAAAACAACAGCCAGTTTTTTAGTAGCACTATTTGTTCAGTTCATTAGTTTTTATTACAGTAATTCCAGCTTTACCAGATTTAATTTCAATTTGCTTTTATAAATGTCAGCACAGACACTTCTACTGGAATATCATTTTCCCAATGCATTTCTTTCACCAGCTCAGTAAACTTATTATCAAAGCCAAATCTTGGTTAAATGGGGCCCAAGGTAGGGTAACGGACCAGTCCCTCCTGCCCATTTACCATAAACACTGTTCAAAACTGTCAGTGTGCATACAATTTTCTTCTTTACATTTGAAATTAAGACAGAGATGTGGATTTAAATTTAACATTTTTGATTTATTCATCCTTTGTTTGCTAGCTTAGTCCCACTAGGCTAGTAGCCTCTTATCAGGGGAGACCCTTGGTGGTATTTATACTACTAGATTTAGCCAGGGGAAGTTCTGCCTACTCTTTTCAATAGCTCAGGTGGATTTAAAAGTTCTCACAGTACCTACCATCAATACAGGCAGATAGGGCCTCAATTTAATATGTCATCCAAAGTGTATACACTCAGGAGTGTAGCACCCTACTTATATTGCACTGCAATGTCAGCAATCTATCTACATGATGTGGGATTAGATAACCAGTGAAACAAAATACACAAACCAATAAATGACAAAAGCACCTATTTCTTGCCACCTGTCATTAAGGTAGAGTGTTTGAGCCCGAGCAGGTTAATTAACTAAACTGCTCTCTCTAACATACATATACACGTACCTGAGTAAATCCATTCAAACAAAAGCTCCACTTCGGAAATGAAATCTCATACATTTTGCTCTGTGGGTGTCTGCTTCCAAAGCAGTACACAAATGCATGCAGATGCAACACAAAATACATTTTTTTTTAATTTTTTAATTAAATTAATGTTGTGGCCAGCACTTCCCCAGCCAGCAGGATGTAGCCCACTACCTAAGTCACCTAGTCTTGGATCTGGCCATGCTCATTGTGCACACCTTTAATAAACAAGCAGGCAGCACTTTTATATCAATATTCATCAGTACTTCTATACTACCACTGTTTTTATGCAGTACTTTTAAACTTGGTTTAACAAAAAAATACTTCACTTACTTCATTGTCATAGTCTAATGTCTGTGCCTCTGCTTCGTCAAAAAAAGCTTCTAACCATATTTAGCACAACACACATTAACATGCAACAGTTATAATTTGCACTTTCATTCTGAATTTTTCCTACTGCTTTTATTGAATATAGTCTGAAAAGTGAACTCTAAAATTTGTAATTATGGTTATTTATAATGTAATGTTGAGCTTGCAGCCAGCTAAGACCTGATTCAGTGGTGTTTCATGGGGACTGTTGCTTCCCCAATCCCATTTCACAGTATTAACCATTACAATGTAATTTCAACATGCTGACTGCTATTCCAATTTGCTACATATACACTTTTGAGTTTATGGCACAAATTTCATTGCTATTTTATTAATACATTATTTTACTTCAAGCATCGAATTAAGTAAGGGAAACAAAATAAATTGTCTTTCATCTCTGATTTTCTTAACACACAGTTAAAATCTGAGTACAAATGCCATTGACACCCAGTGGAACAGTCTTTCCCTCAGCTGTGTCTGTTACACTCATTAAAGAGTTGGTAATCTAGTAACTACTATAAGCAAAAATGTTCTCCCTCCTCACTTTGTGAGAAATATATTCTCATTTAATATATACTCTGCAGTTTAAATTCTGTTTAGCTTGCATGAATAATTGTAGAAAATCAAATTTTGCCTGCATTAGAACACCACCGTAGTATCTTCAGCCTCACGCCCAAGCCATGCATTAGGGAATTTTACACAAATGGCTTGCTTTTTCCACCTTCAGTCTTTCATTGTACTGTATGTAATATACTGGGGGTAGGGGAATTGAGAAAGTTTCATTACTCCTTCACTAATTGGTCAATGCAAGTTGAGCAATTAGTACAATGAAGGTAATCTACAATTCAGAGACATGGTAAAGCTGCACAGGGAAACCTCATAAGTGGCTCACTTTGATTTCTTTGTGCAGTTCCAGGAAAAGGAATTGACCAAGGTAAGAAACAAGATAATGCCTTTTTATTTTTCACTTTCACAGAATATACAGTGGTTGCAGTTATGAATGTAAATGTTATCTTTACTGAAGTAAAAATAAAAAGATGTGCGGTGATTTCAGGTGTATCAATACTCATACTCAGACTTAAGTGAAATAACTTAAAAGCTTCACAAAAGTTCAGTAACACATTCTCTTCAGTATGATATATACAGTGTCCAGGCCATTGTCAGGGTATCAGGCTATCACCTGTATACCTCCTTTTGGCCATGCCCCTCATCTCTCTCTGTAATCCTTTTTCAGTGACAGGAAAATGTCTATGTTATTTCTAACAACTTCCCTTTTCTATTTATAGTGCAGTTACTTTTGCTGTAAAAGAGGACATTTTATTACATGATAGGTCTTCCAAGTCTTTCTGACTGCACCTGTGGACCATTTTATTGAATGACAGGACTTTCAACTACATTATACTGCAGTTGCAATGACCCCCCCACACACACAATGTATAACATTTAATAAAATGATCACAGCCCTCTGTGACTCTGCAGAAGCTGCATATATGCATGCTTATCTCTATTACTGCATATAATTCCTATACATTCTCAACAATTATACACTTATATTTTAACTCTTGTGATATAGCTTAGTAATTGTCAAACTTTAATGCTTTCCCAGGCTGAGACTGAAATTGGTTATTTGTGATCATGTTCTAGCCCAGTTAAGACAATTAAATAAATAAATGCTAACAGGCATGGCTTGCTTACAAATATCTTCATATCAGCTACGCACTGTACACACTACCACAGCCAATGGAACATAGAACCACAAGCAGCCAGTATCCAAATCACTTTATTGTGCTCTAACGTCTCAGCAAACTGCCTTCAAGGAGTAAAACACTTCTAAAATGTACCTGCCTATATATACACACTAATTAAAACCAATGACAGTCAATTAATTAAACAATCTACAAACTGACATCAATTAATGAATGAAAAAACACCAATTACACTCTAAATTAAGTCCTTTTAGAACTAAAGTATCACATTTTAAAATGTAAAGGGACTCCTTAAACATTAATACATTTTTTATGTCCACAACTCCATACTGAGTATTCTCTATTCTCTCTAATATTGTAACTTGTAACCCTACAGACCCCCCATGTATTTTCTTAAAATGTTCTGCCACCGAACTTTCTTTCTTATTTTTGCAGTATCATTAATGTAATCCCTTAACCTAACTTTAAAAGACCTCTTGCTCTCCCCCACATAAAATGCATTACACGGACATCTAAGGGCATAAACTATGCCCTCAGTTTCACAACTATAGCACCCTTTGACATTAAAATTTATACCATTCATATTCTTAAAACTCAAGACTACATACTCACATACTTTGCACTTTCCACATGGCCTAGTTCCATAATCTGAAGGAATTTCCACGAAATTAATAGGGGGGACTAACAAACTTAATTCTGACCAAAATATTTCTGATATTCCTTCCTAATTTATAGGATATTGTCTGCATGTCATTTATCCACTGGGGAAAATCCTTCAGGGATATTATAAAATAGCAGAATATTTAAACAAATCAAGTAATTTGGAACTAAAACAACTATAAGTTGTAACAAAATAGATATCCTCCTTTCCATTCCTAATATACCCCCTAAAATCATGTCTACGTTTATTTACTCGTTTTTGTTTCCCATTCATATGTTCATCAATGAACCTAACTCAACATTTATCCAACAATTCAATGTCATAGCCTCTAGATCTAAACATATAAACAGCTTTCACCACTTCCTCAGAAAAATCTAATTCATTATTATATAGTCTGTATAAACATATAAACTCCCCATATGGTAAGGCCTGGAGTGTATGAGGTGGATGGCAACTTTGTGCTCTCAAATATTGATTACCACCTTTAAATTTCTGGTGTACAGATGTTCTATTACTATTCCCATTAGTAATATCCACCATTACATCTAAATACAACACTTTTCTCTCTAGCTTTAATCCATCATACTCCAAATGGAACCTATTCCACTGTAATTCCCCTAACAAATTGTTTAACTTCATTCTCCCCATCTTCACATAGGAAGATGAGATCATCTATAAACCTGAAGTATCTTTTTACAGATTATTGGAAAAGCCTAGATTTATATATATATATATATATATATATATATATATATATATATATATATCTATATATAAAATATATATATATATATATATTCTAACTCAAATAAACCCATACTCAAATTTGCATAAGCAGGGGCAAATGCTGCACCCATCGCTGTTCCTTGTTTCTGATGGAACAACATCCCATCAAATTCAAAGAAATTATTCAACAAACAAAAGTGCACTAGTTCAATAACATATTTTGACATTGTGCTACTGCCCAAAAAGAATCTGAGTGCCTCTATCCCAAAAGAATGTTGGATGCTAGTATATAAACTCTATGTCCAGGGTCACCCAATACATATTTTGTTTCCACTGGATGCCCTTAATCTTATGCAAAAAATCAAAAACATCCTTAATATATGAAAGAAGTGTTTGAACTTTAGGTAATAAATGAAAATGTAATAACTGTTCTATTTTATAGAGAAAATATTCCCTTCCTGAGAGTATCGGACGGCCCGGGGGGATGCGTTAAATTCTTGTGTATTTGTGGTAGACAGTAGAATTGGGCTGTTTTACTTATTAAATATAAACTGATCTTCATATCCTCAACATTACTCCATTACAATCGGTTATCACAGTGTTAATAAGCCTCTGCTATGAAATGACAGTAGAACAGAATCCCCAGCCTTCACCCCAGGACAGGACTGCAGACCCCTCAGTGTGCTCAGTCCTGCACTCATCTAAGTATTCCTTCATCAGTGATACCATTATTTGATACTTAGTTACTTGGGCTGCAGGACAGAACCCTTTAGATGGGGCACAGAATGAGTGTTGTTAGAAGATGTGAAGTGCATGGATCAGTAATACATAAGGCAGTTTGCAATATTTGAAAAAAACTTGATGAAAAGTCCTGTGTCCTGAGAATGGAATTTTGTGCAACTGGGAATTTGTGGAGTGTATGTCTGTGCTTGGTTATGATGCTTTATTGTGGTATCTGATCATTAGTTTTAGATGTTATTCTTTAATTCTCCATTTTGAAAAAGATGAGCTGTATACTTGGGTAAGGGAATATTTAATTAATGATACTGACTTGAGAATTTCTCTGGTCAGTATATTATATTATGCTTAGTTTTTCAGTCCAGAAAACTGAATTCTCCTTCTGCATGCTTTAACTTTAAATGTCGTTTTACTTTAAGTGCATACAACAGTGTTGATTCTACCTTTAAGCAGTTTTTCTGATGATAAGTAGATCAACTTAATATTGCTTTATCGTTACTAACTTCTGTAGAAATGGGAAGAAGGCTACTTGAAGGTTACTTTTTTCACTTAGGTAACACTATAGTTTTTATGGTTGCATCCATGTTGTTGACATATAAGATCTTAGGATTTGTGATACAGTTTGTCTTGAATATATTCCACACTAGAAATGTTCCTGCTACATTCAGGTAAGTGTTAGATTATAATTAGGATATGCATGTGGTCAGAGACAAATACTCTAATTATGATGCTTCTGTAGTAGAAACAGAACATAGACATGCACAGGATAGAGGATGAAAAACAACAGTGTGCTCGTTTTAGATGTTTTCAGTAAATAAATTATCAGTTGATCAGCAGTAGTTCTACAAGGGAATTCTATCATCTGACAAATGGTAACTGCATGAACAGAACTCCTGGATTCTGTCTCCCTGAATCTGCAAGTCCTGGAACGGTTTTGCATTTATCAGCCGTACTGAAAAGTCATGGCTGTGTGAAGTGCTCTTTTTACACGTTGAAAAATGTTTTTCTTTTCCCTGTGGTCTTGCAACCATGAAATGAGTTTGTATATTGAAGGGTCGTATGGGATTAAAGGCCCTACATGGAGGGGTTGCAGTGGAGCTTATCTCCCTCCAAAAACACTTTGTAACTAATGTCACCCACACTTGAATAGGTTTGTTAGGGAGTTTGACTCTTACACTTTGCTTTCATGAGGTTATGTTTTGTATTCCCACAATCAACCAATATTACAACTGTGACAAACTGCAATCTACTGTTTTTGAAGTAATAAATAAAGTTCAGTGATATATATTTTTTATCTTAAAGTGTTCTGAGCTCAATAAAAGAGATGTCAAGCTAGGAGATACATGACTAAATGCAGCAAAATTCCATCTGTGAATCTTTTAACACCAGTGGGTTCTAGAGTAAGACGTTATGACCAGATGTTAATGCAACTTTGTTAGATGCCCCTTTGAATCTAGACAACTCATCTAGTAGCCACCCTCTAAGAGTTTTTGACTGAAATGGAGGGAAAAAAGAAGGAAAATTGTCTTTTAACTATTTCATACACCTATAAGGCAGTATCCAGAAAACATTTCTACTGCCAAGAAGTCAGTCTTTAGAAAGTAATAAAAAAATTCAGTCAAAACAACTCTGTCACAGAAAACCCAATAGAAAATAGTGAAAACTCAACCCACAACACACTTACTAATATTACAGTTTCAGCTGTTCCTCCTGTAGACCAAACGTTTTCTGTATTTCAGAAAATCAAAATGTTACTAATGGACAAATGCATCACAAAGTTAGTTTCGTAAGGTTATAATATGAACTTAACTTCCATCCCAACTTTACAGTCTGTTCCAAAAACTTGTCCAAGATATGTTTTTTTTTTTGTGGCCTGGCACCAGAATTTATTTATTTAGTCAACATTTGTTTTACCAGGAAAATCTGACTGACAAATATGACTTATCAGAACCCCTGGAGTCATTACTTAACTATAGTCTTAAAACAGGCTTTGTGCTATGTGAATGGAGGACTGCAATAGTCATCACCCTTCATAAGGGAGGACCTTCAACAGAACCTAGCAAGTATAAACCCATCAGTCTGACTAATCTTATTTGCAAAGCCATGCAAGAATTATCATGGAAATTATCAACAAAGACATAGAAGACCTCCAGATGCAGGATGCATCCCAGTTTAGCTTTGTCGAAGGAAGGTCATGCTTACTAAATCTGGTGGACTTCTTTGAAAAGGTCAACTAAGGCAATTGATGAGGGGAAAGCAGTGCATACAACCTGCCTAGATTTTGGCTAACGCATTTGATACAATAACCTACTCAGGCATTGTAAACAAACTTACAGAACTAGGTATAAACCCCTTTATAACATACTGGATAGCTAGCTTCCTCACTGATAGGACTCAGGATGTTAGAATCAGTGAAACCACCAAAGTCAAAGGCCTGAGGCTAACCCAGTTTGTAGATTATTGCAAACTGAGAGCAGTCATTGAATCACCCCAAAACATGAACACCCTTCAGGAAGGTCTTATACAGACAAACTGTTGGTATCAAAACCGCAGCTTAAAACTCAATACCAAGAAATGCATGATAGTACCTTTTGGGAAGTCAGCCACCCCAGGTAACTACATCATCAATAAAACACCCCTAAAACTCGATTCACTAGTGAGGGATCTGGGAACTCATGTAGATAGTAACCTAGCCTTTGACTAACATGTGTCCAGGATAGTAGGAAAATTCTTCTATATTGCTCATCTTATAAGCAAGGACATGGCATCTTAATCCAGACAGATCATCATACCACCGTACTTGGCCCTCATCAGACCCATCATAGAGTATAATACCCCTTCAGTATGTACCTGACCAAAAATGTACAGCAACTGGAATGTCCTCAGTGGTTCCTTACAAAAAAATGCAGGGAGTAAACATGATGTCGTATCCTGATCACCTCAAAACCCTGCCCCTTTATACAGTTTCATGTAGACTTCTGAGAAGTGATCTTTGCCTGACATATAAGGCATCCTTGGACTCTGTTTTGATGAACATCTTGAACTTCCATAAAATAAACAGCATCATAATTACTAGATTAAAAGACCTACATTTTGCTTGCAATATAAATATGACGTATTGGAGAGACAGATACGCTTCTCACTGAATTTCCATTCTCTGGAATCAGCTCCCCATCCACGTGAATTAGAGTTCCTCCCAATCCCTATTTAAATGCAATTTGGACCAGTGGATGGGTAATCAGAAATTCACTCTTGGTTTGGCATCTATGACTCTGATGAACAGAGGCAGTCAGTAAATCACCCCCTATATAAATCAAATTTGGGTTGCATGGCTAAGCTTATATGGGCCCTAGTGATTTTAAATTTTAATTAGATTAGTGATTTAATTTTAGATTTTAAAATGCAACTGCAGTTCTATGTTAACTAGACAGAGTTCCAGAGTTGTTATTAATGAGCAATTATTCCATTAAATTGGTGCATAGGAAGAGTGCTGTGGTCCTCTTAGTTGGCCTCTTGATGCAGAAGTATGTGTTTGGGGGTAGCAGTTCTGGGGAGTATCCTGCAACAAAGAATACTTTCCAGAATAACTTGAGAAAGCCTGGACATTTCCAACTAACAATTTAGAAACAACAGAACAGGATGACAGCATCCTTGAACTGTGTTAAATATGTATGAGAGACTGTTTTTTTTTTCTTTGTGTATTTGAGAGAAATGTCCTTCATATTGTTTTTATTGCTTCATCTGCATATAAAAGAAGAACCTGTTCAGGTAATATTTTTCTTTCTGTTACGTAAACATTCATTATTTTATGGAATGGATGTCTCTGCTGCATTGTTTTATACCACATTGCTGGGTACAGTGGAGATATCTGGTACAATTTTGTCCATGCTAAGAAGGATACAGTGTTACACCTTTCACTGCATTTTGGGAAACAGCAGTTCTATAGTGTGGGTTAGAGGCTTTGTGTTAAGTAAGTCAGCATTTGTTCCTCTGCCAACATGAAGACCATGCAACCGTTGTTTAAGACTTTTGCTGCTGCAGCTGGTGAAATGATGGTGACTGCCAAGCCAAAAGTGAGGTCAAACACAGTTCCACTTCTTAAGCAATTAACCAGGGAGGAAGGCTTCCAGGCATACCTAATGGCCTTCAAATGATGTGGTCATCATGAGGGATGGGAGTGGGATGACTGATCTAGAACTGTCTCAGTCCATTTAAATGGGGAAATTTTAAAGGCTGTTGTGGACATAAGGGAGAAAACAGTAGGACTATGATAACGTTAAAAAATGGCACTTAGCTTGAGATGGTGTTTCCTCTGAGATACAAGCTCAAATGATACATAGCTTTGTAATTTGTTTGTTTATTATTTATTTATTTATTTGCTTATTTTTGTTTACCTGAAAAGTCTGACTGGGTCAAACATACCCATTTTCAGCAGAGGCCTGGGGAGAAAAACTCCATCTGGTTAACAGACATTTACAACAGAAATAATTGAAATACATACTAATGAATGTAGCTTTTTAACAATAGATAACAAAAAACATTGCATTGAGTACAATGATAGAAAATAAAAAAACAGAAGGCATAGCACATTTTCAGTTTCAAATTTTAGAACCAGAAAAATCAATTGAATGGGAGAGAAATATGCTTACATGTTTGGAGAGAAGTTAAGTGAGATCATATTTTGATTTCAGACACTCCTACCAGTCCCATCTATTCAGCTCTATCACGGCTCTATCCCAGTCTAGTGTCATTAGCTCATTCTACCAGATACAGAGACAACATTTGAAAAGGCCACTCCACTTAGGTCCTTAACCTTGAATTATCTTCTGTCTCTCCTTTCTCTCTTTCCACTTTAAAAAAAAAAAAACTTTGCTAGAATCCCCTTGTGTTGAATGTGCTTCTCAGCTGATGCGTATATTTTTGGCGCTTTTTAACTGTTCAGAGTTGAATAAAACAAAAATTAAATTCTGCTCAGAATATAGTTTGAATAAATTGCAGCTATTTAAACTTTATTTGCTTTAATATTGCTATACACTCAAATATGCTAGCTTGCACTGCACTTGAATTGTTTTTAGTGCTGTTCTAGTGTAAAAAAAAAAATTCTAAGGCTTGTTTCCTGCCTTTCCTATAACTTAGTCTAGTCCAGATACAGATTTGCTGTATCCAGGACTGTTTGTAAGCTTCTGAGCTCCCCCACACCTTTCTGTGTTGGAGGGAAGCCTTCTAGCTTATCAGTGGGAGTGGTAAGCACTAGGTAACCTTTCTACCACAAGAGTGGTTTCTGGCCCAGAATTTGCAGTTTATTGGCTGTTTGGGCAGTTTTTCCATCTCTTTCAACTTTCTGGTTTAGAAACCTGCATTTGCACTTGTTTTCCATCTTTCCTGTAACTAGTCTAGCCAAGATACAGATTTAATGTAACAAGCACACCAACCACACAAAATACCGATCCCAGTACCAGGTTACTCGGGCAATGCGAAGATAACCAGGAGGATGAAGCAAAAGTCACCACCAGTAGAATACAAAAAATGACGTTTAATTCGGTCTAAAATAAATCACGTACACTGCTGCATAAACAAAGGTTAAGCGCTTTCATCTGTCCCTTCCAGATTTCGTCAGAACCAAAGAATAGCATTTTCAGCTCACTTTTATACAGATTAAGGCGCCACAATTAGCAGTGATTAAATAATCAACTCCTTAAAAACATTAAATAATAAAATAATAAATACATTACTTGTAAATTACTTATAAATACATTAATTATAACATATAATTGTAACATATTTGAATGTATTTGAATGTATTTAAATGTTGAGGCGATGTTCCGCATGTATATAAATACATACTTATACAAAGGCTGAATAATCTTTACCTCGACATAAGGATCATGTGAGCAAATATTTAATAAAATTTAATAAAATTTAAAAAATGCAATATAACTATTGCTATGAAAAATACCACTAAAATACATTGGACTAAACAGTGCCTATTGGATTGGAAAGATCCCTGGATTGAAATACTAAAGCTTTGTAAAAAATTAACCAGTTGCTGTTGTGCTGCTATTGTTTAATGAATCCTACTGTATACCTCACAAAAACCTCACGTTGTGGGGATGTAAGTTTGTATACTTAGAATAACCAATTAACAATTGAAAGCATAGTAAACACAAACCACACAACCTCGGACTGAGAATGTGGCTTTGTGAAAGCAATGTAAGGGGTGGGTGTATAATATACAAGTTAATTGTACTAATTATGTTTCAGCCACTCTACCAGCACAGCTGTATCTATCACAAGCCACAGCTGCCAATTACCGAAATTAGGAGGATCCTAATACTAAAAATGGTTTCAGACTGATATGTTCATTGATTCCTGGAAATGTAGTAGCATCAAGACATATCTGCCATCTGCTCTCCATAGCCCCTAATCTGGCTTTCCAATTGCCACCACCCCTTGATCTATCTACCTGATCTAAAATGGCAAATTTAAACCCGTGATCATTTCCGTTCACTATTATGTGTTTGCTGAGTGCATTCTTCTCATCACCTTTTTTAATCTTGTAGGTGTGTTCATATATTCTGGTTTTTAATTTTCTTTCTGTTTTCCCTATGTAGTAAGCATTGCACTCAGTGCATGAGGCTAAATATACTACCCCTTGGCTATTGCAGTTTCCAAATTTGAATTTCACTGTACTTTTCATTATGTTCATCAGTTTGATACTAGGGTTGACATTAATGTATTGACACTGTCTGCAAAACCCACATTTTGATGTCTTTTTTAATGTGCAATGTTTCCCTTGTTTAGAGTTGTCACATCTTTCAATAAGTCTCTTCAAATTGTGTCCAGTTTTTAATACTATATTGGGAGTATGGCCTATTATATTTCTCACTTCCTCGTCCATATTAAAAATAGACCAATGCCTGCGTAAAATTTCCTTAACAATGTTAGTGTACGGGTTAAACATAATAACACAAACTCGTCTATTGATTACTTTACTAATCTTTATGTTGGTATCGGCTTTCCCTAGTAGTGAATTGTACTTGACACCCCATTGTGATCTGACATATTCAACTACATCTTCAAGCATGTCGATTGGGTAGCCCCTTTCCATGAATAATTTCTTGATGTAATCTAGTTCTTGTGACATAATTGCTCTTGTTGATGACATTCGGGCTGCTCTCACACACTGGCCTTTAACCACGTTCTTGAATGTGTGTGGAGGATGGCAACTCCCATATTGTATATAATCGTTTGAAAATGTGGGCTTACGATACAGTTTGGACATGTATCCAGCCTCAGTGGTACTAATATATGTATCTAAATAGGCTATGCCACATTTTTCAACTGTATGAGTGAATCTCAAGAATTCCGTAGTGTTATTTATATAATTAATAAATTCAGAAATTCTATCCTGTTCACCTTTCCATACAATAAATATGTCATCCAAGAAACGAGTATATTATAGCATGTATTTATAGTATTCACTAGGAAATATATACTGGTTCTCCCATTCTAACATGACTAAATTGGCAAATATGGGTGCACAAGATGCACCCATAGCCACACCTCTAGTTTGTCTAAACATTTTGCCTTGGAATTCGATGTAGTTGTGATCCAAAATGAGCTCCATCATGCTCATAATTAATTTGATTTTATCCCAACCATATCCAGAATATTTCCTCATACTATTACAAAAATAATCTAGGCCATTATCCTTTGGTATGCAGGAGAACAGATCTTTTACATCCACTGTTATAAATGTTATGTCCTTGTCCCAAACCTCACTGTTAAGTTTACTAAGAAAGTGCCAAGAATCTTTTATCAAATGTGAAACATTATTATATATATGTTTCGTCCAATGATCCACTGTGACACCCAAATGAAATGTTTTGGATTTTGATCCAGATATGATGGGTCTATAAGGGGGGTTGTTAAGATTTTTGTGAATCTTAGGAATACCTATAATGTGGGCCATTATAGGGTATTCATTTCTTATAAAGTTGTATAACTCTTCCGTAATTCTATTATCCAATAGATATTCTTCAATGGCTAAATTAATCCGTCTGTAGCCAATATGTATCTGATTCAAAGAGACCACCTCATAGTTTCCTGAATTAAACATGATGTCATGTAATTGCTTTTGGTAGTCATTTTGATATACAAGTAAGATCCCCCCCCCTTGTCAGGTTTCATAATCCTAACATCTTTGTTCGAAATAATGTCATGTAGCATTTTCCTTTCTTCCTTAGATAAATTATCAGTAGGTGTGTTGTGTAAACAATTTCTTTTCCCAATATTATTACATAATGCATACACTTCTCTGGATACCACTTGTTCATAAAGTTCATAGGGAAAACAGAAAGAAAATTAAAAACCAGAATATATGAACACACCTACAATATTAAAAAAGGTGATGAGAAGAATGCACTCAGCAAACACATAATAGTGAACGGAAATGATCACGGGTTTAAATTTGCCATTTTAGATCAGGTAGATAGATCAAGGGGTGGTGGCAATTGGAAAGCCAGATTAGGGGCTATGGAGAGCAGATGGCAGATATGTCTTGATGCTACTACATTTCCAGGAATCAATGAACATATCAGTCTGAAACCATTTTTAGTATTAGGATCCTCCTAATTTCGGTAATTGGCAGCTGTGGCTTGTGATAGATACAGCTGTGCTGGTAGAGTGGCTGAAACATAATTAGTACAATTAACTTGTATATTATACACCCACCCCTTACATTGCTTTCACTAAGCCACATTCTCAGTCCGAGGTTGTGTGGTTTGTGTTTACTATGCTTTCAATTGTTAACTGGTTATTCTAAGTATACAAACTTACATCCCCACAACGTGAGGTTTTTGTGAGGTATACAGTAGGATTCATTAAACAATAGCAGCACAACAGCAACTGGTTAATTTTTTACAAAGCTTTAGTATTTCAATCCAGGGATCTTTCCAATCCAATAGGCACAGTTTAGTCCAATGTATTTTAGTGGTATTTTTCATAGCAATAGTTATATTGCATTTTTTAAATTTTATTAAATTTTATTAAATATTTGCTCACATGATCCTTACGTCGAGGTAAAGATTATTCAGCCTTTGTATAAGTATGTATTTATATACATGCGGAACATCGCCTCAACATTTAAATACATTCAAATATGTTACAATTATATGTTATAATTAATGTATTTATAAGTAATTTACAAGTAATGTATTTATTATTTTATTATTTAATGTTTTTAAGGAGTTGATTATTTAATCACTGCTAATTGTGGCGCCTTAATCTGTATAAAAGTGAGCTGAAAATGCTACTCTTTGGTTCTGATGAAATCTGGAAGGGACAGATGAAAGCGCTTAACCTTTGTTTATGCAGCAGTGTACGTGATTTATTTTAGACCAAATTAAACGTCATTTTTTGTATTCTACTGGTGGTGACTTTTGCTTCATCCTCCTGGTTATCTCCGCATTGCCCGAGTAACCTGGTACTGGGATCGGTATTTTGTGTGGCAAGATACAGATTTGCTGTATCCAGGACTGTTTGTAAGCTTCTGAGCCCCCCAAACCTTTCTGTGTCAGAGGGAAGTCTTCTAGCTTGTTAGTGGGAGTGGTAAGCACGAGGTAGCCTATCTACCACAAGAGGAGTGGTTACTGGCCCAGAAAATGAAGTTTATTGGCCATTTGGGCAGTTTTTTTCCATCTCTTTCAACATTTGGTTTAAAAGCCCGCATTTGCACTTGTTTCCCACCTTTCCTGTAACTAGTCTAGTACAGATACACATTTGCTGTATCCAGGACTGTTTGTAAGCTTCTGAGTCCCCCAAGCCTTTCTGTGTTGGAGGGTAGCCTTCTAGCTTGTCAGTGGGAGTGGTAAGCACTAGGTAGTCTATCTACCACAAAAGGAGTGGTTTCTGTCCCAGAAATTGTAGTTTATTGTCCATTTGGGCAGTCTATCCATCTCTTTCAACTTTCTGGTTTAAAAGCCTACTTTTGCACTTGTTTCCTGCCTTTCCTGTAACTAGTTTTGTCCAGATACAGATTTGCTGTATCCAGCATTGCTTGTAGCTTCTGAGCAGAGCCAAAGTCTGCTCTTCAATTTTTCCCTTAGATCTACTAGTTCTCTCCTCTCCTGCACTTTTACTAGCTTATCAGTCATGTACTTTACCAGACTTTTTGTAGCAATTATTGTAGCACACAAAAGTGCTACCAGCACTAAACGTTCTACAAGGAAACAACTCCAGTACTTATTATTAATACTCACCCATCCAGGCATGTCTAAAGGTCAGTTCCCTGTGCTTTCTCCTATTAGCCTGGTGAACTTAGCCATCCTGAGGCAATGTAGCAACTGCCTCATGTACACTGATAACCCTCTCCTCTTACCTCCCAACACTCACACTTGTGAGAGATGCACTTATATATCCAAACTGGAAGCCACGCACTCACCAGCCAAGACCGGAATAGCTGGTCAAGAGGAGAAGGTCAACACTTTCACCACACCACATGGAACACATAGCCCTCCAGAACACACACCAGCACTGCCTTCACATAAAAATACAAACCATACACCCACCTTTGCGGAGGCTCTCAATAAAAGTCTACCCAAACAGCAGAGACCCTCAAGGCAGAAATGCACTTGACCAACACAACACAACACTAATCATGAGACACATAACTCCCCTAAACAGTGTGCCACTCAACCAAAGCCCCTAAGGCAGAACAGTATGCCCAACACACTAGTCATAGGTGACTCGATAGTGAGGCACACTGATGTCCCACTCACTAGGTTGAATAAGGAGAAAGTAAGTCAGCTGCCTAACACGTGCCAGGATCTGCCACATAACGCACGCACTCAGGTCCCTCAAAAACAGGTACAAATATGACTCTGTCATTGTACATGTGGGTGCGAATGACCTGAGATGTACTTCACTGGATGACATGAAAAGAGACATGGAGGAGCTCTCAGATTATGTAGCCCAGGTGGTTATAGCCCTAGCCCTGAGCAGCATCCTACCATCACCCAGAATGATACCACAGTACAAGCAGAAAATGATCGATTTCAACAATTGGCTAAGTTTCTGGTGTCATTCTAAGGGGCTCCAGTATCTGTCTGCCTGTGATGACATAATTAACAGACCTCGATGCTTTGCCAGAGATGGCCTGCATCTGTCACCCCTGGGCTTCCAGATACTGGCCAAGGCTCTTGCCACTCCTATTGTGCCTTTTTTAGGCAGTGTTCCAAAGACCAAATTACCACTATTCTTTCTGAAAATGGTACGCCTTGTTTGCTGTAGCATAGACTAAATTCAGACCTGCTGAATCTAGCTTTGTTTGTATAACTTGAGCACTAATCCAAACCATCTTTTTATGGAGAAGATTCCCCTGCACCCTAGTGGCAGGATTGTGCAGTTAGAACTTGTCTGATGGAAGACTGCTGGAATGGGGCTCAGGTTTTTAGCTTTTTATTGGTTAATTGCTCATTTGCTACTGTTATATTAAAAAAAATACACTTTATGCATCGCCGCTTAGCTAGGGTTAAACTATTCCCGGTGCCATAAAGTCTGCTCTTCAAATTTTCCCTTAGAACTAGCCAGTTTTTTAGTTTTAGCACTCACATCTGTTTTTTTGAGCTCAGTACTTGCTCAGAACTTGTAAGCACTAAATAAGCTACAAATTACTACAGCACTCAACTTTCCTCACTTGTCCAGAGGAAAACAGTTTATCTGAAGTAGTTCACTTCATTTTATCTGCAACCTGTGGGTATACGGATCCGTATCGGATCCGAGCAGGCAACTTTTTTTTTAGCATCTGCTCCAAGCTCTGAGCTTCTCCCCTTACCCATAAAGCCCTACCATCTCCTATCTTCCCCCAGATCTCGTTAGCCATGCCAGTAGTGTGCATCGTGGTCTCCTTTGCTCTGAGGTCAGGGATAGTAAGTAAGAATTTTTTTGCTGATATCTAAGTGTGCTTGACTAGGATTTCCCTTCCTCCCCTTCTGTAGTATCACGTTTGGTCATTGGTGTAAAAAAAAAAAAATGTTTTTTGTATAGAGTAGTAGTTAGGCCTGCCCTTCCCCTACCTGTGTGTGTGTGTGTTTTTCTTTGGAAAGGTAGTGCTTGTACCTTGGAGTGCAGGACTATGGCTGACCAGCCAAAGCCTGTGTTCAAAAAATGTACAGAGTGTAGCCATAAGCTTTCCCCAGCCGATGGTCACATTCTGTGTGTGATATGCTTAGGAGTGGCACATTTTTCCACTCAATGTGCTGTCTGTTCAGGTTTCAACCCTATTGCCCTTAAGGATCGTAAGGCCAAGCTAGTTGCCAAAGGCCTTCTCCCTGCTGCCATGCTGGATTCTGCCTCAGCCTCGGTCGCTAGTGTACCACCTTCCACCCAGACAGGGACTCAAACCTCCCTCTTCGTCTGGTGAGGGGTCTTCAAAGGACAGACCTTCAGTCAGTGAGTCTGACAAAGATAAGGAAAAAGAGAAGAGAAGGAAAAGGAAAGGCGCAGAGAAGAAAGGGAGAAAAAGAAGGACAGGCATCGTAAGAGGTCCCCAGACAGGGAGCTCTTTCTCAGCTCTCCATCTAAGACCATGAGGCCTGTTTCTCCATGGCTCCGGTCTCATCGTTTCTCACCAGAGCCGTTGGAACATTTGGACCCGAGGCCCTCCCCACCACTGCGCAGACCAGCCAGATCCGAGTCAGTGGCCTCTTCGAGGTCAACTCAGAGCCTATCAGACATGGATATGGACAGGATGATGTGGGGATTTATTCAGACCCAAATTCAGATGGGAGTCTTGCCAGGACCTCTCCCTCTGGAGGGGAGACCTCCATGCCTCTTTTCCACCCCATCTCTCCTTCCCCAATCCATGCTTCAGCTTTGGGGCTCTTGGATCTGAGGTTTTTCGGAGCTGGTAGCTCAGCGCCGACGGTTCCTCCAACCTTGACTCCAGCTGTTACCTTGAGCTCCTCGGATCCGACTTGTTCGGATCCGAGTGACTCTCGAAGCCGCGGACAGGGAGTCAGACCCGGGGAAATGGATTCTTCAGCTCCCACCTTTTCAGATTTGATCCGTTCCCTCAGACCTCAGGCTACCCTGTCTTCGGCTCCGGTCCCCGCTTTGGATCCGGGGAGGACTTCTCCCTCGGCCTTCGAAGTGGTGGAGAGGGTTCTCTCCCAAGTATTGAGACCCCAGCCCATTCCCTCAGATACCACCCAGGCCCCCCTGGATTTGGCGATGACTCCCTTCATCCTGTCTCAGGGACAGCCCATGCCAGAGGATCCACAGGTCATTTCTCCCAAGGAAACCCCTGCGGCTCATGGATCCCCTTCTGAAAGTCCCACTGAAGAGGGTCACCATAAGCGAAAGTGCAAAAGGAGGCACTTGGACTCCCCCGAGTCCCTCACTACTGACACTGACTTAGATGAAGGAGAAGGTTCCCCCAGGTCACCTCCCAAAGATGGATCCTTCAGAGAAATTATGGAGATCCTCCTCCAGAGGGGAGGTTGGTCAGCCACAAAACCTTCTGGGGATGAGTCAGTGTTCCTGGAGGCCTTTGGCATGGGCCCATCTACTTCCTGGGTGTCCCCACCAGCAGACTCCTTGGTGGACCTCATCACCATGAGGGCATGGAAGGAGCCCGACACCGTAGAGCCCATCCCCAAATGCCCTGACAAGGTTTTATCTCCCCCTTCTGACAGACAGCCCTGGTCGAAATGAGCCCCAGTTGATGCTATGTTGGTCTCAATGGCCACAAAGAAGGAACTAGCACAGGAGAGTTCCTTAGTCCTCCCTCCAGACAAGGAGTCTAGGTCAGTGGATAGGTTTGGGAAGCGCGTATACTCCTCAGTGACTTTTTCTATCCGTGCACTAAATTATTTGGCACATGTGATTCGGCTTCAGCGAGACCTTGCTTCGGAATTCACTGAGTAGCCCCCAGAGTCTTTATTGCCGCAGAACAGACAGCTGTTGTCGGTGAAAATATCTACTCTGAAGTCAGTCTCAAACACATCTATGTGGCTACTTTCCCATGCCATGGAAGGAGCAGCTAGGGCAGCTGGGACAGGCATAGCCATGAGGCGTCATGCCTGGCTCAGATTGTGTCAGTTTGCGGACCCTTTCACGGCGTCGTTTATCAACGCTCCCTACGACGGTTCTTCCCTCTTTGGAAAGACAGTACATGACACACTTGTCCAGACCGAAAAGGACGGGAAGACTTTGTCTGCCATCGGAGTCCACTTCTCTAATCCTCAGCGGTCCTTCTCTAGGAATCAAAGAGGGCAGAAGAAGATGTGGTTCCGAAAATCTCAGTTTTCTCGGGATTCTCAGGACAGTTATTCCCCCAGAGGCAGAGGGGGACAGGATCGACGCCGACCCAGAAGTAGAGGGGGTCCCAGGAATTTCGGGTCTAGGGGTCTAGACCTGGTCAGCAGCCCTGAGGGGTTGCCCGACTTTCCTACTCTGGAGGCAGTCGGGGGACGATTGTCCTTACACCCAGCGGCATGGGTGTCCATTACGACAGATCGCTGGGCTTTTCAGATAATATCCACAGGTTACTCTATTCCCTTTGTTGCCCCTCCAAATATTACAAAACACCTCCAGGATGTTCCTCCCACTCACAGGGAGGCCGCAGCTATAGAGGTTTCAAAGCTGCTTCTCAAATGATTCATCGAAAAGGTTCCCCCTGATCTATCCGAATTAGGCATCTACTCAAGGTTCTTTGTGCCAAAAAAGATGGGGGACCTCAGACCCATTCTACACCTGTCAACATTAAACCTGTCGGTAGCCAAACAGAAATTCCAGATGGTCACCCTACAGTCCATTCTACCTTATCTCCGAGAGTGCGACTGGATGTGCTCGTTAGACCTTCAGGATGTTTACTACCACATCAAAATACACAGAAGCACCAGGAGGTTTCTGCACTTCTGGCTAGGAGCCAGTCATTTTCAGTTCAGAGCCCTACCCCTTGGTCTCACCAAAGCCACCAGGGTGTTCACCAAGGTAATAGCAGTTGTAGCGGCTCACCTGAGCCTTCAGGGTATTCAGATGTTTCCATACTGGACGACTGGCTCTTCGCTGCTCCCAACAAGCATCACTTGTGTCTGGCCCGAGATTATTTCATTCAGTTAGCAGACCTACTGGGAATTACAGTCAATGTTCACAAATCCCATTTGCAACCAGTACAAGTTCTAGACTTCATTGGGGCATGGTTAGACACTTTGCAGATGAAGGTATTCCTAACTCCAGACAGGATTCTACATCTCAGGTGCACATAGCTCAGATAGCAAACTCCAAGTCTTCAAAGGCCAGCGAGGTTCTCCAGGCTCTGGGCTCCATGGCTGCCACCATATCTATTCTCCCTTATGCGCAACTTCACATGCGGGTTCTTCAATGGACTCTGGCTGTTCAGTGGTCTTGGCTAGACCTGCCCATGGAATTTTCGATCAAGATCAGTCAAGTCTGCAGGACATCTCTTCTTTGGTGGTTAACTTCACTAGAGATATCAAAAGGACGCCCCTTTGCATCACCCCCAGTCCAAACCACAGTAACCACGGACACCTCCCAGCTCAGGTGGGGTGGACACTGTTCGGGAAGGATAGTCCAAGGCACGTGGTCCCAGACAGAGACCAATTTGCACATAAATGTTCTAGAGATGAGGGCAGTGCTTTTAGCATTGGAAGCCTTTCACACAGTCCTCCCTCTCGGATTGATTGCAATTCAGTCAGACAACATGTTGGTCGTCTGGTATATCAACAAGCAGGGGGGAACCAGATCCTACCCCCTATGTTGCAAGGCCATACCCTAATAATGGGTGATTTCAACTACCCCTCCATTAACTGGGAAAACTACTCATGTACCAACTCTTTTGCTCAACATTTTCTGGAATTCATAAATTCCATCACCTTAGATCAACTTATCCACACCCCCACCAGGGGCAGCAATATCCTAGACCTGGTCATTACCAACATGGGCGACCGGTGTTCCACACCAGAGGTCAATTCCTTGTTGGTCAGATTTGACCACAAGCTAATCAGCCTAGACATCCACATCCCACCCCCACCCCCCACCCCCCATTAGGGAAACCACCATAAAAAATTTCTCCAAAGCCAGCTTCACGCTTCTTAAGACAAAAGTGGCAAACTTCACGACACCCATGCAGACGGACAATAGAGGTACGGCTGCTGAATCCTACACAAATGCACTTTATAAGCACTTACATGAGTGCATGAATCATGCTATCCCTAACATAACCAAGATGCTATCCTCAAAAAAAGGGAAGCCAATCTGGTGGTCCCCTGCCATAATCACACTCTATAACAGAAGAAAGAAACTGTTGCAAAAAAAGAGTAAAATCCTATGA
Organism: Protopterus annectens; assembly: GCF_019279795.1. Classification (NCBI taxonomy): domain Eukaryota; kingdom Metazoa; phylum Chordata; order Ceratodontiformes; family Protopteridae; genus Protopterus; species Protopterus annectens. Next base: position 1,912,960,748 of record NC_056737.1, read on the forward strand.
CTGGAAGAACTCCCCGGTCAGCCTCAGTAAGAAACTGAGATCCCTCATAAAATCCTCCAATGCTAGTTAGGAAAATAAAATCACCACTGATTCTAAAGACGACCACAAACAATTCTATAGCTATGTCAAGAATCTCAATGGCAACATTCAGATCTGCTCTGAGTTACAGCACAATGGTACTAAATATAGAGAACCAACTGATATTGCCAACATCCTGGCAGATAGGTTCAGTGCTAACTTTACACCCCCCACCCCCTAAAGGGCCCATCTTTATACCGGAAGAATGCAAAGTTCCTGTAATCACGGCTGCACAGGTAAAACCACACTCTCCAAAGCCAAGAACACAGCATCCATGGGACCTGACAAAACCCCAGTCTGCATTCTACATGAACTACAGAATGAGCTGGCACCCCACCTAAACACCATGTTCAATCATAGCCTCACCTCAGGCTTTATGCCCACTGAATGGCACACAGCAATGGTTATCCCACGCCACAAAGGGGGAGCCACCACAGACCCCGGGAACTACCGCCCCATTAGCCTAATGAGCCTGGTCTGCAAGGCCATGGAATGTATCATCATGGAACTTATAAACAAAGACATTGGTAATCTCCAAACTCTGGACCCCACCCAGTTCGGGTTTGTAAAAGACAGATCATGTCTCCTAAACCTGATTGACTTCTTTGAAGCAGTCACCAAAGCCGCAGATGAGGGTAAGGTGGTTCACACAGCCTATCTATATCTCACCAAGGCTTTTGACACCATCCCCCACTCTGGAATTATAGATAAACTCACTAAACTAGGTATAAATCCCTATGTTACAAGATGGATTGCCAACTGGCTCACTGACAGAACCCACAGTGTGAAAGTAGCAGACTCCAAATCCGACTTCAGACCACTAACAAGTAAAGTACCACAGGGTTCAGTCCTGGATCCTCTCCTGTTTGGTATCTACTTTTCTGAAGGACAGGCTAACACAGAAGGTCTTTGGCTAACGAAATTTGCAGATGACTGAAAACTAGGAGCCATAATTGAAACTCCTAACGATGTGGACATCCTACAAAAGAGCCTCACCGAGACAGATGCCTGGTGTCAAAGCCATGGCCTCAAGCTCAATGCCAAAAAGTGCATTGTCATCCCCTTTGGTAAAAACTCTGTACCCATGAGCTACCACATAGGTGGGAGTCTACTTAACACTGAAAGTGTGATAAGAGACCTTGGGACACAGGTGGACATTAGTCTCTCCTTTGATAATCACATCACCACAGTAGTCAGGAAATCCTTCTACGTGGCACACCGCATCACAAAAGGTTTCTCATCCAGGAAAAAGGAGGTCATTGTTCCCTTCTACTCATCACTCATTAGACCCATTATAGACTACAATGCCCCTTTTGGTATATGCCTCACAAGACATCTACAACAACTGGAAAGGCTGCAGAAATACCTCATAAAGAGGATTACCGGCCTCAAACAGATGCCCTATGCAGACCATCTTAAAAAACTCCAGCTTTACTCCATCACATATCGCCTATTCAGAGGCGATCTCTGCCTAACATACAAAACTATGTCAAACCCAGAGCTGTTGGACATGCTCCACTTAAAGAAATCCCAATCCCTCCGAGCTACATGCTGTAGGGACCTAAACCTTGTCACCACAATAAACAGAACATGCTGGAGGGATAGATTCCTGTCCCAGAGACTTCCCATACTCTGGAACAAACTACCTATCTATATCAAACAAAGTTCCTCATTAGCACTCTTCAAGAAAAATCTTGATTATTGGATGGGGAAACAGGAAATTCACCCCGGGATCACCTCTGTGACTCAGCTTGACAGGGGCACAGGAAAATAATTTTCTTGTGTGGCGAAAGCCAGGGTACCTTTTTGGCTAGGCTTGTATAGGCCCTAGAGCTGATAGCCTAGTACCTACCTATGAACCTATGAACCTATAACAGCTACATGTAAATGCAATCTGAGGGTCATGCTGCTCAACGCTAGAAGTCTAAATCTGAAAATGCACTCACTCAAAGCACTCCTTAAAATGGAGAACATCGACATTTGTGCTGTAACAGAGACCTGGTTCAAGGCAGCTAAAAGCACCCCTGCACTACCAGGTTAGAACTCATTCCACAGCTTTTGGCCCCAGAACTTCGACCAAAGCTCCAAAGGTGGTGGTGTTTCCATATTCATAAAGGATGCGCACACCTCCAGACTGGTAGCCCAACATAATGCATGAGAGATACTTCAAGTGCAGCTAACATTGGGTAAGACAGCGATTCAGGTCATAACCTGCTATAGGTCCCCAACAATGTTCCAAGACTCACACTCCACATTCCTAAGCACATTGGAGAATATTAGGGTCCAACCTAACACTCTCATTCTGGGGGACTTCAACTACCCCTCCATTAACTGGGAAAACTACTCATGTACCAATACACTTGCCCAACGTTTCCTGAAATTCATTAATTCAAACGCCCTGGACCAGCTCATTCTTACCCCCACTAGAGGTAGCAACATCTTTGACTTGGTCATTACCAACATGGGCGACCATTGCTCTACACCATTAGTTAACTCCTCCCTGGTTAGATCCAACCACAAAATAATCACCCTGGAAATCCACATCCCTCCCACCCCAACCCCCTGCAAGGGTAACCACCATGAAAAACTTCTCTAAAGATAACTTTGGGCTCCTAAAAACAGAGGTGGCTAACTTCATGGCACCCATGCACAGGGAGAATAGTTGCATGACCGCTAAATCATACACCAATGCACTGTACAAACATGTACACCAATGCATGGATCTCGCCATACCCAATAGAACCAAGATGCTCTCCTCCAAAAAAAGGAAGCCAATCTGGTGATCCCCTGCCATAAACAAACTCTACAACAGAAGGAGGAAACTGATGCGGAATAAGGTGAAGTCCCAAGACTGGAAAAACTCCCTTATCAGCCTCAACAAAAAGTTGAGATCCCTCATCAAATCCTCTAAAGCTAGCTATGAAAACAGAATTGCAGCAGATAGTAAAGACAACCACAAGGCCTTCTATAGTTATATAAAGAATCTCCATGGCAATACCCAGATTTGCTCTGAGCTACTGCACAATGGTACCTCCTATACCCAGCCAACAGATATTGCCAATATACTGGCCGACAGATTCAGTACCAACTTTACCCCTCTCTCCCCCCCCAAAGGACCAATCACAATACCAGTAGATTGCCAGGCAACCAGTATTACTGCAGCACAGGTAAAACAGCACTGTCCAAGGCCAAGAATACAGCTTCCATGGTACCTGACAATATCTCTGGCTGTGTTCTACATGAACTACAGAGTAAACTGGCACCTCACCAGTGTGCCCTGTTCAATCACAGCCTCACCGCAGGCTTTTTCCCTACCGAATGGTGCACTGCTACAATCATCCCTCTCCACAAAGGAGGAGTGACTACAGACCCTGGGAACTATCGCCCCATTAGCCTGATGAGTCTGATATGCAAAGCTATGGAATGCATCATCATGGACCTAATAAACAAGGATATAGGGAATTTCCAAACTCTGGATCCCACACAGTTTGGTTTTCTGAAGGGTAGATCATGCCTGCTCAACTTGGTTGACTTCTTTGAGTCAGTCACCAGAGCTGTGGATGAAGGCAAGGTGTTTCATACAGCCTACCTTGATCTGGCCAAGGCATTTGATACCATTTCCCATTCAGGAATCATAGAAAAACTCACTAAGCTAGGCATCAACCCCTATATCACTAGGTGGGTTGGAAACTGGCTCACAGATAGAACCCACAGTGTGCAAGTAACGGACTCCAAGTCAGACTGCTTACCAGTCACGAGTGGAGTCCCATAGAGTTTGGTCCTGGGTCCTCTCCTGTTTGGTATCTACTTCTCTGAAGTCCAGACCAACACAAAGGGTCTCTGGCTGACAAAGTTCACAGACGATTGCAAGTTGGGAGCTATTATTGACTCCCCAAGTGATGTTGACATCCTACAGAAAGGCCTCACTTAGACCAATGACTGGTGTCAGAACCATGGCCTTATGCTCAATGCCAAAAAATGTGTTGTCATCCCCTTTGGGAAAAACCTGGTTCCCATGAATTACAGCACTGATGGTAGTCCGCTGAACACAGAAGGTGTTATAAGACACCTGGGAACACAGGTTGACAGCAGCCTCTCTTTTGACCACCACATTGCCACTGTGGTGAGAAAGTCCTTCTATGTGGCACATCTCATTACTAAGGGTTTTGCATCCAGGAAGAAAGAGGTCATTGTCTCCCTCTACTCTTCCCTCATTAGGCCAATCATTGAGTACAATACCCCATTTGGCATGTACCTCACTAGACACCTGCAATAACTTGAGAGGCTGCAATAGTAACTCACAAAGAGGATCCTAGGCCTTAAACACTTGTCTTATATGGACAGACTCAAAAAAATACAACTATTCTCTGTCTCATATCACCTACTTAGAGGCGATCTCTGCTTGACATACAAAGCCATGTCTGATCCAGCTCTGTTAGAAATGCTACATCTAAAGAAATCCCAATCTCTCTGCACCACACACTCCGGTGACCTCATCCTCATTACCACAATCAACAGAACGTGCTAGAGGGACAGGTTCATAACCCGGATACTGCCCTTGCTATGGAATAAACTTCCCATACATGTCGAACAGAACACCTCACTGGCAATCTTCAAGAGAAACCTTGATGAGTGGATGGGAAATAGAAAATTCACCCTGGGGATCACTCCAGTGGCTCTACTCGACAGAGTCACTGGGAACTAAGGTCGGATGGCAATATGTCAGGGTAATCCTATGGGCTAGGTTTGTAAAGGCTCCAGGGTCATTAGCCTAGTACACACCTATGAAGCTATGAACCTATAAGTATAATAGAAAGATATGTTTAGTAAACTGTGGTTAGATCCTGATGGGCAGCATACTAAAATGACAGAATTGTTAGCCTCTGATACATTTGTTTCCTGCTACTTTAAGAAAATGTGTATTTCAAACTCACCCTACAGACACTAGAACTATTGTGCTGGTAGAAACATTTATGCAAGGAATTTATGTTTAAAACTGAGCAATCTAAACCTATGGTAAATTCTGCATCAAAGTTTGTTAACAGTAAGTATGAACTGTAGACAAACTCTATTTTTGATATAGAAATGTGTCACATATCTAGATTTTATATGAGTAATAATAACTGCTCTGCCTGTGAAGTCTGTAAATGGTGTATAAATTCGTTATAATGTATGAATACAACAGCAAAGATTAATCAGTGTTAGCAACAAAGCAAAGATAAAAGTAACTCCACTTCAAAAGTAGAAACCAATACATTTTAGAGAAGCATTTATAAAGATCCTGTTGAACTTAACAGAGATGTTGAATGGAGAGAAAAATTAAAAGAGCAGTAAGAAGTTACAATATATAGGATATGAAATGGAAGCTAGTAACAGAGAAATCGAGACAAAATTAAACAAGTCCCAATTTAGTACTTTGGCACAGAGGGGCAAAATCCTTAATACACCCTAGATGACATGTGTTTGACTTGTGACATGAGCACTGGAGGGGCAGGTTGGGACAGGATGGGAGTGAGTGTCTGATGTCCGCTTGCCCATCTTGGGGGGTGGAAGCAGAATAAGCTAGCTTGCCACAACAGCAACATTAAAAGCCTTGTAAGCTGCATGTTGCAAGTGGTATTCCGGTTGATCAGGAGGTTGTATGTGTGTAGAAGTGCACCTGAACCTCCCAAGGAGAGCAATTGTGGAGCTCTCGAGGCTGCCGCAGTATGGTGGTGGGGTTAGGATACACTCCCCTGCAGCATTATAATGCTACACTGCACCCAGGCTGAGTCTGAAAAAGGGCTATGCAGATCAGTGCTCTAACCTGAAAAACAAATACAAATAAAATAAACAAATAAATAAATAAATAAATAAAACACACCAGCTTTTCTTGATGTTTTCACCGTCCCTGGGCATGGGTTGGGTTGATCCTGGGGAGAGGCTAAGTGGGTCAACTGGACTCTGTGAATGAGGAGAGGACCTGGTAGTAGTTGAAGTTCAGATGCAGGAAGGAAAACAATTAAGAAATGCTACTAACTGGAAAACCCCAAGTCCAGATGTAGTACTCAAAGTCTGGCTAAAGATGTTAACATCTTTGTACAAGTATTTAGCTTTGAGTAAAATATATATATTTATATGTACATCCCAAACAGACAGCAACTTGGTTATCAACAGGAAAAAAAATACTCCTTCCTAAGAGTCAATCAGCAAACCTCACTAAGAAGTACAGAACAATATATATATATATATATATATATATATATATATATATATATATATATAATATGATGGAATAGATGCAGAGTTTATAGTCACTTAGAAAAAAATTCAACCATGGTAATAGAACCAAAAGGTAATAAAGAAAATCTTATGGAACAAATGGTCAGACATTATAAAACAAAGCTGTAACAGTAAAAAGGGATGAACCAAGGTATATCATGGATAGGTTACAAAAAAAAAAAACATTTGACAGCATCACATTCCAGGATTATGAAATACTTACAGATGTATAAAACAGACCCTACACTGATAAATGCAGAGCAGTCAGCATGAAACAGTTACAGACCACTTTACAACTGAGTCATGATAAAGGGCAAATTACTATCCCAGAGATATAAATCCAAAAAGAGAGATTCTGAGGTGATTCTTTAGCACCACTGTTGTTTTGTCTTGCCCTTAATCCATAAGCAGTTCACTTAATAGACTAAACTATGACTACAGCTTCAGCTCCACAAACTAGCCTTGCCCAATGACATCTGTTCTTTATTTTGTGGCTGTTGTAAAACTGTACAGCTCCTTAGGTAAGCAACTGAAATCAAAGCAACAAATGCTTAAAACTTTTCAGACAGCCTAAAAATGACATAGGTTCATAGGAGGTTACTAGGTTAATGGTCCTAGAGCCTTTACAGGCCTAGCCATGTTAATCTGAAGTATCCCCATGTGTTCTTTTTTGCATTGTTCACAGAACAAATTTATGAACTGAGCAGGGCTGTTATCAACACTGGCTACCCACAATCGCAGACACCAATAATCACTATGTAGGAGTGTACGTAAATGCCCTGTACAAACACTTAAGTGACTGCATAAACTCTGCTGTACCTGACTGGATCAAAACTAGGTCTTTCCATAAAAAACAAGCCACAGTGGTGGACTTCAAGTATAAACAGATTATATAACAAGAGGAAGAAATTGTTGTCCAAAAGCAAAAGAGATATCACTCTGCAGAGGAAGAGTTGCCTCCTAAGCCTAAACAGGAACATCAAAAATCTTGTAAAGTCTTCTAAAGCAAATTATAAAACCAAAATCACATCCCTAGTCAAGGCTAATCATAAGCCATTCTTTAACTACACCCAAAATCTAAAAGGGAATGCCCAGCTATATGCTGAACTCGTTGTAAATGAGGTCACTCATACTACATAGGAAGGTATTACCAACTTGCTAGCTGAGAAATTCAGCACAAATCTTGCCCCCCTTTCCCCACCTACCATATCCCAAAGCATACCTGACACCCATCCTCTGCCTAGTATCTCTAGAGAACAGGTCATCTCTGCACTTGCCACGGCCATAAACTTGGCCTCAGTGGGACCAGATAATATCCCAAATTGTTTACTATACAATCTAAAACAAGAACTAGTGGACCCACTTGATGTTCTCTTTGATCATAGCTTGAGAATTGGCTATGTGCCTGCAGAATAGAGAACAGCAAGAGTAATCCCCCTGCACATAGGAGGGCCATCAAATGACCCTGGGAACTACAGACCCATAAGTCTAACCAGCCTCATCTGCAAGGCCATGGAAAGAATTATCATGGACCTTATCAACATGGACATAGGTGACCTCCAAATGCTGGACCCAAGCCAGTTTGGCTTTGTTAAAGGTAGACCATGCTTATTAAACCTAGTAGACATCTCTGAGAATGTCAAAGCTGTGGATGAAGGTAAGACAGTGCACACAGCCTATCTCGACCTTGCCAAGGCTTTCAACACACTTCCCCATTCTGGTATCATTGAGAAACTCTCCCAAATAGGGATTAACTATTACGTTACTAGATGGGTACCCAACTGCCTCACCGACAGAACACAGTCTGTCAAAATTGGTGACTCCATCTCCACCAGTAGACTCCATCACCAGTAGAGTACCACAGGGGTCTGTGCTGGGCCCCTTACTGTTTGACATCTACTTCTCAGAAGCCAGGCCAAAGTAGACAGCCTTTGTCTCACTGGGTTCTCTGATGATTGCAAACTGGGAGCAGTCATTGAGTCCCCCAACTATGTGAACATATTACAAGGTGGGCTAACACAAACAAATCCTTGGTGCCAAAGACATGGTTTAAAGCTAAGTGCAAAAAATGCATTATTATTCCCTTTGGCAAAACAGAATTCCCTACAAATTACAATATTGACAGCTACCCCCTGAGTTCCAACCTAGTGGTGTGAGACTTGGGAACACAGGTTGATAGAAATATAAAGTTTAACCACCAAGTTTCCACAGTGTTAAGAAAAGCCTTCTATATAGCACACCTCATAAGCAAGGGCAGAGCATGCAGGTCAAGGGATTTTGTAACTCCATTGTACTCAATTCTCATTGGACCACTAACAGAGTATAATGCACCCTTTTGCATTTACCTCACCAGACAACTGCAGCAGCTGGAGTGACCTCAGAGGTTTCTCACTATGAAAATACAGGGACTCCAAACCATGACTTATGTGGACAGGCTGAAAACCCTGTGACTTTACTCTGTATCCTAAAGGCTGCTGCAAGGTGACTTATGTCTGGCTTATAGGGCAACCTCCAACCCTGCCTTAATGAAAATGCTGCACATGCGCAAGTCAAATGGCTCAAGAGTCACTCAGTCTAGAGATCTCAGCCAAGCTTGTGATATTACCAGATCATGCTGGAGAGACATATATGTCTCCCAGAGACTGCTGCTTGTCTGGAATAGACTCCCTATTCATGTAAAATAGAGCTGGCCTTGACAAATGTACAGGAGTAGCATTTACAGCATGAAAACTGAAGCATCAAAAAATTAACCTGGTAAAGGAATGGGATACAACTGAGTAGGAGCCAATTTTCAGTTAAGACCTAGGAAGAAAAGCTCCAAAGTATTACAAAACATTTTATGAACAATAATTTTACAATCTTCAGAAATAATACAAAAACTCTACAGTTTAAATAATTATACCAAATTAGACACAATATGAAAACATTGGTTAAGAACAGATACAAGTTATATGACAAAGATTTAACATTTGGAGAAATGTCAGCTAATTTGTAGAGAAATTAAAGGTAAGTTACTATAATACAAACAGAAATTGCAATATGAACTGTGAGAAAAGCAGGTTTATGGTATATTTAGAGAGAAAGCCAGGGGAGAGAAATTGATAGAAGTTAGGAAATGAGTGACGATGAGAGAGTTAGGAGATATATGGTATGAACAGGTACTTGTTCACATTTAGGGATATAGTTTATCCTGGTGTTGAGCAAGAACAGAGCCAGCTTTTGGCTACAAAGTCTTTCAGAATGGTTTTGAAGAATGGGAGGGATGGTATTGACCTGAGGGATACAGCTAAGGAGTTTAAGGCCTTAGCAACACAGTACGAGTATAGACAATGCCCAGCAGATTTGATAGGTTCATGAATAGATAAGCCCCGGGATTCATGAAGCTTGCGCCAGGCGCATGCATAGCGTAGGCGTTATAACGCCAAATATGGCCGCCGAGCGATTCAGGTACGATCTAATTCCACATGCACTACCGGCGTACGCCAGATCTGCGCAGCCCCCGGCGTAGGTATGCAAATCACCCCATGTGCAGTGTTGCACCATGCAAATGAAGGCATATAGTGATTCATGAAGTGGTGCAGGCGTAGCGTAAGCCCACAGAAATGTAAACCAAAAAGCACAGTTTACATTTTCCCAAACATAACATCGGAGCTATGGAAGAAGGCCAGACCCAGGTATCACAACGTGAACATATGCCAATGGCGAAATACACAGCCAATGGCATAAGAAAAGATGCACAACACGTAAATAACAACATTTAATGTCATGTCCACAGTAACACACAGCAGAACCGCAGGGCATGTGTGCAGAAGCTGTAACATAAAGAAATAATATAAAAATGTCATAAAATCGCAACGTAATAGAAATCAGGTTTACAGCATAACATACAATGGTAGGCATGGAACACCACAACCAAGGTGCAAGGGTTGCTAAGGGCTTGCGATAGTGTTCGGAGCGGTAACTATGAATTAGTAGTCAATGCCATGCAAATGAGGCAGATAATACTGAATCACAAAGGTCCTGCCAGAGGAAGGTTGTACCATACGGCACAGCGGTATAACACCGAGGAGTGGCTCAGAGGAGATACATGACATCAGCAGAGGGGTGTGCCACTGTAGCACTAAGCACATTGGAGCATTGCAAATCTGGCCTGTCCGTTGCTAAGCAAAGTTGCAGGATAGGGGTGGGGAGGAATTGTTTAGCTGAGAGCACACATGGTGGCCAAAAGCGCATGTGTACGAGGATGAAAACGTGCCCGAAACCCAGTAATCGGACACATGCGCCGCAAACAATAGCAGAAACAGGAAGGTCAGGGGAAGGAAAGGAAATGCGGAAGTAGGATAATTGGAGTACTAATGAGCAATCAACACCAATCAACCCACGAAGGCCAATCGACGGCAGCTGACAAGTCCGCTTGCAGAAACCTGCAAAACAGGATAGGGGAGGCATGTGAATGCAAAGAAAGGAGGGGAGGTATTGGATTGCAAAGATAGGAGACCTGACACAGCAGAGCAAAGCAAACTGACAGCAGACCGGCAGTAGCACACATAACGCAAGATACGCCAGGTCCAGGAAAGCACAAATGAAAGTAGGCTGCAGGATGCACGCCAGAAAATGGTAGGTGCAACACGCAGAAATGTAAAGGGAAGGTCAAGAGGTAATCCACGGCAGGCAAATGTAATTCAACACCAAAGGCATCACAATAGTAGTTCCGGCAGTAAAACACATGACATAACCTGTAGCTATGAACGTACATACACACCCTATGACATCATCGGTGTTCACAGCACAATAGTATAAAGTGTGTAAGCACCCAACACACACCTGTGTATTCCCAAACACCGTACCATAGGTGTAAACACACGGGGAACTTTTAAAATGTACATGTTGGGAGCTGCCATAGCTGTGATTCATCAGCATGTGTTAGAGAGTGACGGTGTTGTGGAGGATGATGCCGACAACCACCGCAGGCCTTGGAGGAGAAGGAGAGTGTTCAGACCAAGGGTAACCTACCAGGGGCTACATGACCTGGAGATAGTAGAGCGTTACAGGGTGGACAGGGACATCTTACAGCAAATAGTGGAGCTGTGCCGGCCACGCCTGAGAACCAGAAACAACAGAGGGGAACCCATCCCAGTGGACACGAAGGTATGTGTAAGCCTGCGAAAACTGGCCACAGGTACCTTTCAAAGGCCAACTGGAGATATAATGGGTATCTCACAGGCATCAGCATCCAGGGTACTACACCAGTTCCTGGATGCCATGTTACCACATGCCAATGAGCAGATATACTTCACCAGAACTCAGGAGGAGTTGGCCAGCAATATGTGTCACTTCCACCGTGTGGCACAATACCCGGAGGTACTGGGTGCGATAGACTGCACGCACATACAAATCAAGTCACCACCCGGTGAGCAGGGTATGCGCTACATAAACCGCAAGGGATTCCACTCCATCAACTGCCAGGTCATGTGCAATGCCCAGGGCATTATCATGGATGTGTGTGCTGGCAGCCCTGGAAGCTACCATGACTCCCATATCTGGAATGCCTCACAGCTGTATCAGGTATTTGTCAGGGGGGACATCCCACATAGCCATCTCGTGGGGGATGCTGGCAATGCACTGGAGCCGTGGATGATGACTCCCATCAGAAATGCACACACACCCATGCAAGAACGCCATAATGAGGCACACGCACAAACCAGAATCATCATAGAGCGTGTGTTCAGGATGCTGAAATCACGGTTCCTGTGCTTGGATACATCTGGTGGAGCCTTGCAGTACTCTCCAGGCACGTCTTCCCACATCGTCATAGTATGTGCCATGCTACATAATATGATCCTGCGGAAGCAGCTGCAGCAGGGACAAAATGGTGAAGGTCCTCATAGCCCACCGCAATTGCCAAGGACAGTACAGGCACAGAGGGATTCAGACCATGAACACACTGTGCCAGCCCCAGTAGGCAGATGGAGGCATGCCCAATATGCCTACGCCTTGGCAAAGAGGGAACGTATAGCACATACACTGACCGTGTAGGCCCCTATGGACTGACACCTCTCCACCTGCACACACAGTAAAATGGATGGCACACAAACATGACCACCTGTAAATTGTAATGTAGAGGTGGCCCAATGTGTGACTCCTACATAGGCAGCCCTCAAACATTGTAAACACAACAGCCAGTGTAACACAGAATGCCAACACCTGAACAGTACATGAGTCTTACAGCATATGGTGGTGCTGTGTGCCTGTCACGTTCCCCGCCAGATATAGATATATATATATATATATATATATATATATATATATATATATATATATATATATATATATATATATATATATATATATATATATCTATATATATAGATATATATATATATATATATATATATATATATAGATATAGATATCAATATATATATATATATATATATATATATATATACATAGTTATATATATATATATATATATATATATATATAGATATAGATATATATATATATATATATATATATATATATATATATATAGATATATATATAGATATATATATATGTACACATATGCATATATATAATACAGATAGAAAGGGCAATAGAGGGATATATGGTGATATAGATGGATTCAGCGATATCTGCAAATATGATAGATAGTTCAACGACATTCATAACATCTTGGAGGTACAAATAAATAGGATACCGCCAACCATGGAATGTGTAACATACCGACATGCGTAACCACAAGGCTGAAAGACCGATAGAACACAGTACCGGAACAGTACATCCGCGAGTAATAGTATGATGATATGAAGGGACGGTTAGTCACCGCTGACGGTGTCGCGGTCCACGTAGGTACTGTGTTCAACCATGTCTGTGAGTACCGTAGTCTTTGTAAGTGTGCGTTGAGGGTGCCGTGTGCGTTTCTGTGTGACTGTAATGTGTGTGTGTGTCCGCAACATGTGTATGTTGGTGCCAAGTCAGAGGCAGACCAGTATGGTAGGTGTGGGTATAGCTAGCCGTAGGTATACGGTTACTACCTGTACCACAGTAGGAGGGACATGCCCACCCTGGGCAGGTGTGTCCTGACATAAAACAGTACAAAGGGCAAATGTCCAAGATGGTAGGACATAAATATGTCCCATATATAATGTAACAGTCGTATTTAATAGTTATGCCTGTATGTAAGAAACTTAAATGTTACATGCAATATGATAAGTATCCAAAGTCACAACAATAGGTATGTAGTGAGGATAAAAGTATGTCCTACCTGTGTACTGACCGTGGCTACGTGTTGGCCTGTAAACACTGCTTTGTGTCCCGCAAGTGTCCAACAATGACCATATGATAAGGTGGCAACCCATGGCAAACAGGCTCTTTTAACAACACAACCACAATGACTGCAAATATCTGGGACAGAAATACAAGGGATAGCTGTCACCTACACATATCCCCTGATATATCGCTGCAATTACGGAGGTATACAAGTAGCAAGCTCACCTGCAGATGATATAGAAACCAATTAACAATGGCCCAACGTACAATCCTGTAACATAAGTCTACTAACTGTTAGCTCTCTAATCAGGGATGGAGCCCACACACATATATACGGATTATGTAAAAATGCAAGGCCCACAAACCATATATGTTACGTACAACCACCGACATCCCCCACACTAGAAATTAAAGCAATACAAACTGTAATAGCAGCACAAACATCCAGTCAGTCAATTACATCTGCAGAACCCTCAACATACCGTGTGAGAGACACAATTAAAGGTGACATGCAAAATTGCAGGCGTTGTATAATGGAACAAACAGCCATGTTACAGGTATTGATTGCAATACTCCGTTAACAGACGTTGGGATGACAGGTACACCCACATGTTGAAAAAAATACTCTACCTGTCACACACAATCCACGGGGGACATGAATCCAAACTATACTTGTCTCCATGCATAGCAGTTGCAGTTACTCATAACAAAACACAATACAGACCGTCTCCCCGAAGGTAGGGCAAATAGGCAACGCCCAAGTGGAGAATCCAATTATACCCCACTGTTGCCGCGTAATGTGCGAATGGAGTATCTGCACAGCTGATATGCAAGTAATTAGTCACTCAGGAACACCAATTGGCGGGAAGAATCCACATGTTTCAGGTATCGACGTATATAAGGATGACTTGCCAGACATTCAAACCGTATGCTCATACCGAAAAAAAGTTGAAACACTGTGAGAGAGATAGAAACGAAACGCCATAACGACAACAAGGTATGTAGAATGCCCGATATGTAAGGTTATGTATAGCATGATCTGTATTAATTAGTTTTACTGTATGTATAGCCTGGTTTGCATTAATTAAACGAGTACTCAATGCATAAAGTGGGGAAAGGTATTGATGTAGTGATGTCTTGCTGAGCATACTAACGCTTGTAGAATCTGTGCGTCCAGCAGTGGGACACAAGGTACACAGCACAGACACCAGAAGGGATGCTACATGAGGCCATTAAACAGAACAATGCCATACAACCCGCCGTCAGTGGTAGGGTATGTCCAACAAGGACGTGCCATAGCAGGGGATAGTATATGTTGATATACTGTCACAGCACGCATGTGTATGGGTGAATAACGTTAATGACATATGTAAGGTGGTCCCGCTGAGCAAGTATGCTTTGCATCATGGGATACTATGTGAAATATGTGTAATGTATAGTATTATAGGTAGATATGACAGATATTCTACACAGCATAACAGGCATATCATGCATACCACAGGTATCGTCTATTGGTATGTACAATAACAGGATACATATGGCCTGTAGGTATGGGACATAGTAATAGCATGATAGCTAAGCTAAATGGAAGGGCTACCAAGTAACCATGCACAAAGGACATGTAATAGCTGCACAGGTGCATAGTGGGGTACTATGCAGTCTGTCAAGTCCATGTGTAAGCACAACTACAGTGTTCACACTAGTGGCACCTCTCCAGGGTAGTGTCCTGTGAAGAGCAGAGCCAGGTGTCACCTGCACCACTGCACAGTACAGCCACTGCAGTGATCCCAGGCCTACATGTATCTCCCAACCACCAAGGGAGGTATCACATGAACAGTGCTACTGAGTGTTCCTGCGTGATGTACAGAGGACTTATGTTCCACAGCATGGTGAGTGTCCTGTTTGGGAATGTAACCCAGAAGCACATCCTACTCATTGTGGCGTGTGTGCACATATCCATGAGCATGTTGCTCACAGTGGCCTCTGCTTATGTTGCGTATGAGGAGTATATCCATCAATAATGTTGTGGACATGGGCCCTGTCTGATCAGCAGAGGTCACCCCTGAGTATGTAGTATGCAAATGTGTACAGATGTGGTGTCCATAGTGCAGCCGCATATTTAAACTGTCGGAGCTCAGTAAACGTCATGGCGTGTTGGTGTTGTGGCATGTAAAGCTGTAGCTGTTGTGTAAGGTATACCCTAAATGGGGTGGTGTACCCTTGAATGTGTGTAGATGTCTTGAGTTCAGAGGTACAATGGGAGCCTGTGTACCAGTTACACACCCAGTACAGATAGGTGTGGCCACATAGGAGGATATCCACGCCACAGTGGCAATACGGTAACCACAGGAGTGGGTGTGACATATGTGTGTACTGCAAACATGTACAATGTGATATGTATGTAGGGGACTACCATCCATGTGATAGTCAGTGGGTGAATGGTGTAATGCAAAGGTGATGTGCATGCACCTTGTGTCATGCAGCTTGATGCCATGATAGCCATATTATGTATCTGTCACAGCGACACCCATATGGTTGGAGTCAGTATCAGCTGGTGGAGCAATCATGGCGCCCGGTATGTAGGGGTTCTAAAGCTAGGCAGGGAAAGTCCCCTGTGCCAGCCTGTTCCGCAGGGAAGCATATACTTAACATGAGGGGCCCTATGACTGAGGACTGTGGTATGCCAAAGTACCTGACATGTAGTAGGTGCTATGGTATGCTGGACTCACTGTGTGTCCTGTCCATGAGCCACATAGCATAACATCTTGAGACACAGGGTACGATGTGCAGGTGGATGTGTATGTTGTCAATACCAGAATGGGGAATGGTGCTGAAAGGCAATGAGAGGACAATGTAGGATGTGTGGACTCCCGTATTATCAGCAACTGCCCTGGTAACTGTATGAAAGGAGTCCACCATGTGTAGGAGCCATGCTCTGGCCTTAACAAGCCCAACCCGGGTGGCAGCAGAGGGCGGGAGACCAACAATGTCTCTGAGAATGACGTCCTTGACGATGTGCCCCATAGCCACGCAGAACAGTCCAGTCAGGTGTGTAGGACTATAGTCCCACTCGTGCAATGCGGTGCCACCTGTGTGTAGTGTGATAAATGCTACTGTGTGCCATTCAGGGTCTACAATGTCTGAAACAAGGCTATTACTGAATATGGTGGCCTAGTGGGGAGACAAGTAATTCAGAGGTTGGTGGACATCACAGCCTGGGACGTTGGAAGGTGACATGGGGCCAGTGTCCCAGGACACATAGAGTGTAGGTCAGTACTGTGTAGGTGTGACCACAGGGACACCACAATGTTCATGTATGGATTGCGGCCCTGTAGTGAGTGAGAGGGTGTACTGTCAGCATTGAATCCATCCTCCAGCATGTTGCCAACAATACCTGGGTCTGCAATGTTCCTGAGTGACTGTTGTATGTGACAGCAGATGTGGGTGTTGCCATCGAATACTGACATACAACCATAATGCCTGATGGTACACCCCAGAATGTGTGGCAGTCATTTTTACGTAGCTAGTCTTGGAGTATGTGATGAGGGACCCTGTGGCCCCACCATGGCTGACCAGTGAGCCACCCCACACATGGGAATGTACACCACTGTGCAACAGCCTACACCTGTTGTTGTACATCATATGTCTGTGGAACATGACCAACAGAGTGGCATCTGTTATCTGGTGTGTAGCATCATGGCTCTGTGTGGAATAGCATGATCCATGCAGTTGTGTACATGCTAATTAAGTGCACTGGGGTATGTGTCAGCATTTGTATATGCATTGTCCATCTGCACGGGTGTCATGATGTTAACAACCGCTGTCAGCAGACATCTGTAGTAGGTGTAGTAGTACACATGTACTGTGTATGCTGTGATGGGTGTGTTTCTGGGATGTGGCTAACAAGGTAGATTAGCATATGTTCGGAATCCAACAATGAGGGGATAACCCCAGATGTGTAACACCAGTCACATGGTGGTAGTGTTCATGCCAAGGGTAATGTAGGTCTTGGAGGTGGTGTGCATGTGTTGATCCAGCAGAGTGGAGGGTATGACTCATGGATGTGTCGGTACATAAGTGGCTATCCCAGTGAAGTGTGGGGTAGTGTCAGTCACACATCAGTAGTAGCTGAGGCCCACTGTCCACTATACCACCATAGAAGGTATGTTACTCGTGGGGTATGATGTTGACTCTGTCGCTTGTTACAATGTGTATGGCGGTCCCGGACACAGTTAATTGCACGTGGAGCACCTCTAATGCATTGTACTAAGCAACTTGCCAGGATGTGTGCAAAACATAGTGGGATATGGGAACCCCTCAGCTGTGGGTGTGCCAGTCCAGGTATGTGCCTGGAAGGTATGGTCCGTCTATAACCTGTCAATGCAGGTGTGCTCTGCAGAGCCTACAGGCAGGTCCCAGTCACTGCAGAGATGTTGGAGTGGTGCACTATAAGGTGTGCCTTGCCTGCGTGCGTCACAGGGGAAGATGCAAGCAATGTGTCACATGACCCCATGTCACGCATGCCAGTTACCGCCCTGTCGGTGACAGTTATAGGAAACTGTGCAGGACAGGCAGTATAGCAGCAGCAAGAGCCTAGCATGGGAGCTGTACTCCCAGGGCCGACAGGTGCAAGTCATCTGTGCCACAGCATTGTGTTTGACCAGGACAGTCATAGCGGACAGATACCACATGCCTGTGGAATGACAATAGGAGCATAGGCAACTGTTGAAGTGACACAGTCGGTCATTGTACAGTGGTATCGTGTCTGGATGAATGCAAAATGCTCCCCAGGGCTAGGCCCACACCTTCAGGGCTATAAGACTGGTGAGCTATTGCATGTCCCTGCACACGTAGTCTGTGAAGTGGCATCACAGGGCAGTCACACTAACATGGCGAATGACAGACATATCATACCTGGTGAGGTGTGGCATGGGTCCATAGGTTATGTTGCAGAAGCAGTTACCCGACAGCAAGATGTAAGCGACTAACGCCTTGTGTAGCCTGCTGTGTGGAACTGCAGTGTGACACCCTACAGAGTCAGCTATGACTGGTGTGTTGTGAATGTTATAACACACTATTGGCTGTATGTGGTGGGCACACATGAGTCTGTGGGCTATAAGCTGGTGATGTTGTCTTCCATGATGGGGGCTACCTCTGGTGCCTACAGTGAGTATGGAGACGTACTGCACAGGTTGTCCTCATAGGTGTGGCCAGTGGTGTAGATTATGTGAGACTATGTGATGGGTGGGGTGTGTTGCGAATGTTACACATCCCCAAATGACTGTCAGGTGCAGTCAGGGTTGGCGACAGCATTACCCCCAGCCATAGCTGTCCGCCTGCTGTCCCCAAAATGAGGAACATTAGCCCTCATACAGTGTGACAAATGGGCAAAACGTGGAACACTTACAACTGGCTTACTAACAGCGTCAACTAGGAAGGGCATATGATGGCTAAAATAGGCTGGTGTTACGTATAAAACAGATATTCCAATGAATTACTATGATTCTCATCTATCTAGCCATGGCTAGCAGGTAAACCATGTACAACAATGAATGTGTGACAGACCCTTCCAATGTGGAACCTTGAGGAACATGCACCTTTTAGAACCCCAAATGAGGTACTTTCCCTGTAATGAGGTACACCTGAGAGCTATGGGCCCAGCACGGCTGCAGACGTGCATCCCCCACAGGCTGTAGTGCCGTATGTTAGGAAGTGAGCATTGAATGTGTACACGAGACAATTGCTCTATTGCCACATGTATGACATATCCCTCATATAGACAGGCAGTAGCACTGGTACGTGACAGTTGGACATGCCTGCATTTACAACCATGTCCCACAGGATATGTGCGTTACGTGTGTACAACAGTTGTCATACCTTAAACAAGCTGGGAAGTGTAGGACAGCCAGTGTACCTGTGGGAAATGGTGTGGAATGGGTGCTATTGTAATCATTAGCTCATGACATGCTCACATGTTCTGAACAAGTGCCTAGCATGACCATACAATACAGATAGGGTGTTGGATAATATCAACCCACAAGTGGTGATGACAGTCATTTAGGGTGGCACATCACTATAACCCTGCTGAGTATGGTGTGCATGTCCATGAACCATTAGCACTGTAGATGTTAGCAGTACAGATGTACAAGATAGCACGGATATTTGATTACAAATACCTTTGCATGTCACAGGTGTGTTCCACCAGTGGCCTGTTGACAGACCCACAACTACAAAAGGTGCAAGAGTGACATGTGCACAGCACATCTGTGCCAGATACAGTAGAACAGGGTTAATGTGTTGTACCCCACCCTCATTGTAGCCCATACCACACACACAAATGTTAGGCATCTGTGTATGTAAGGCTGTGAATGGCCATGACCTATCAGTTTAGCTGTGTCAGTGTTGTGAACAACATACAGAATGGGCTGTGTGTGTGAGGTGTGTGACATATGTGCACAGTCTGATGGATGATACCAGCAGTGTCACCGCTAGGTGAACATCCCTGTACCCATAAACTGCTACCTAGGCTGTGGTCAACATTATGAACACTGTGTAAGGGATGGTGCTGTGCAGTGCACCTCTGACATGGTGACATCTCCAGGCCCCTTAGGTAGTCATCTGAGGTACCCATATCATGTCAGGGTGCCATCCATGAGCACGGAGATCAGTGGCCAGGCATGTACAGCACTGTGGTGACCAATATTGGATCACATACCACCTGTAAGGGGTAATGGCTATGCATGGATGTGCGATAACAGCCTTCACAATCCACACCTCCACTATGCAGCATGCCATCTACCTTGCAGAAGGACATTTGCTACACCATGATGATGGACATGCTACATGTCCATATCCTGATCTATATGACATATGTCATGGACAGCCACCGTCCTAATACTAGGATCGCCACAGGCTGGACAGATCCCTGTGCCATATATGTGACATACTCCCACCATACCATGCAACCCTGTCCATCAAAGCTGCAGATGTCATCCCAGTCATACATGGTGTGATGGCCGCATCGTAGATGTACTATCAACTGACTGGATCAGTAATGTGGCACTGATGCAGCTTGCGGTGGCACAATGGCCATCTGTAACAGTGTGGAAACTGTGCCCGTACATGCTATGGTTGATGACCATCCCTGCGAATGTCGTCTGACTATCCATTGTCCCATGTCTATCACATGTGTAACACAGGCGATCCGTGTCAGGATGTTGAACAGTTGTACAGTGCTGTGTAGATGTATATGGCAAAACACATGCATGTACAGGTGTCCATGCATATGTGTGCATTGTCACTGCTCAAGTCCATTCTGGCTGTGTCTGTGTTGATATGTGACATATACACAGCATCCAGGTCAACAGTAGTACCGTGGACACATCGAGGCATGTGCAGATAGGTAAGAACACAAGTGCAGGCAAATAGACATGCCCACAGCAAGACAGCATGCACATGGAGTATGAACACTGTAATGAGGTGACACACATATATGGTGATGATATCCAATGCATAATGGGTGTGACATGTGTGACACAAACACGTCAGTCGTGTCAGTGTCATGGTGCTTTGCAAAGATAACTGTGCAGATGCAGTAGATGTCATAGAAATGTATGTGCAGCAGTATCTCTGTACATCTCTGAAACTGTGACCTGTCACCATCATTATGTTTTACAGATAATGCCCCGTACACGCCTCCCAGCATACACCCGCCAGGAGGATGATGTCCTCATCCTACAGCTCCATGACAACTATGACTTGTTGTTCAGCCATGTGCCACAGCATGCCCAGCAGCGGGATGACCTGTGGCAGGATCTACGCAGGAGGGTGAATGATGTGGGTGGCCATAACCGCACCTACCAGCAGGTGTGCAGACACTGCACGGACCTGATACGACATGCAAAACAGCGTGCCACTGCAATCGCCAGGGAAAAAGGTGGAACAGGTGGTGGGCCACCAACCCAGCCCCAACTCACACACACCGAGGAGCTACTGGCCAGTCTGGGGACACCCAGGGAACAGCATCCAGAAACACTAGCTGCCATCGTGGAGGTGGGTGTCTCCCAACCAATGAGCCTGGAGTTGCCTGGTAAGTCAGTAATGCACATATGGCTATTATATCCCATGTAGTTGCATGTGTCACTGTACATAATGTAAAGTAACAACATATGCCAGGTATGTGGACACACATGCTGCATACTACAGTATGTTACGTTGTGTATGCACACATGTGCATACTATATGCTATTACACAGGTGAATGTGTGCACATGCACAGTGCAACCTGTGGCTGTCATACAGTCATGGATAATGTTCATACTGGTGTGTCACCCCTATACAGGTACCTCTGGCGTGCCGCACAGACATGGGTCCGTTGCAGGTGAGACTGTCATCAGTATCAGGCATGTTACAGTGTAGATCTATTTGCCATGTGGCCAGTTAACACTTGCACACCTGATGTTTGTTCCAGTCATGATATGCAGGTTGCACCACCATGCATTCACACATGCCACCCACGTGCAATATATTCACACGTAATGATACACAGACATGAAACCACAGTACTTGTCATTGCAACATGTGTGGTCAGCTGTGCATACAACGGTGGAGGTGTTCTACAATGGAGGCATATGTAGTATGCATTAGAACAACATGTGTAGTACGCACACAGTACCATACAGTGAGCTGTGATATGGGCAGCCCACAAGTGTCACCATTGTGTCATATGCCCCTGCATCGGGTGCACACATTGTGATGTGCCACCTGACATGCCCCAGACATGTAGTGTTCTGTCTGCAATATTGTCACACTATCACATGACCTATACCCCACATACCAAACATACAACCCGTTGTCTGCATAGACCTGTGGAATGTGACATATCTGACATGTATGGGTGTATGTCATATGGGACTGCACAGACATGTGGAGAAGATGCCCATCACACACAATTGGCCACCACATGTGCACACATTGCCATGGGGGATGGCCAGAGACATGTAGCCACACAGTACATGGGATGTGTATACACCCTGTTGCACATTGTCCACACATGGTCCAATTATAGCCTTAGTTGACCGATTATACAGTTGATGTGGTATAGTGGACAACCTAAAAGCCTGTGCACAGCTACTGGAGGTGTCACTGAAGTCTACCATATACAATCTGTCGAACATCACGACTGTGTTGCAGTTATGGCTATGCAATGTGTACATATTATGCATTCTACAGCAACATAAATGCCTCATGTTGCCATGCAATGGCACAGTGTCTGTACTTCACACTGTATAGCAATGCAGACGGCTCACACTACCCTCCTGTGCTCATGCACATTTGCTAAACATACATTCTATCTGTAGGGCATACACACAACACTGCAATGTGAAGCCCATTATGATGCTGTACATGTGTCAGGACACCATTGTGTCAAACCTGTATGCATGTTAATGCACATGTCAGCAAATTACATGTCAAGGTCACGTCAGCCATGTGTACTGTTATCCTGTTCTGGGCCACATGGTGTATCACGGGGATGCATGCATACTACCATGATTGTGTGAACTGCATAGCTACTGATATGACACCTGCTTGCTGTAGTGTGCACCCCAGGGAGGTATGCTTACTAACACTATTAATGTCTGAGCTGCATGCCCTCTGCTCTATCGCAGGCATGCTGCATGCCATCTGACAAATCACATGCATGGTGTGTCTGTGTGTTTGTGTGTGTCTGTGTGTGTGTCTGTGTGTGTGTGTGTGTGTGTGTGTGTGTGTGTGTGTGTGTGTGTGTGTGTGTGTGTGTGTATGTGTGTGTCTGTGTCTATTGTACTTTACAGTATTTCTTTGCATTCACAGGTGATGTAGGTGCGTTACCCTCCTGCGGTCCATCTGATGTTAGTGTCCCCACAGATACTAGCGGTGATGAACATATGCATGAGGTACAGGCAGTGTTGTCAGGGGCTGAATCTGTGCCAATGGTTACCATCCCAGCTATGTCCCCCTCTTCCCCACACACAGTTCTGCTGCCAACACATACCGCATCACCGGTGGCCATAGAGGAAGGACAGTCAGCGTCTGTTGGCATGGAACAGGAACGTGTGGTGGCTACAGAAGGTGTGTCTACACATCATAGAGTCAGTGTAATGACTGCAGATGTGCCACACAGGCATGTGGCCGGTGCTGCTCGTAGGAGGGCCTCTGGCAGACATGCACCTGCAGGACAGAGCGCAGCAGCTGGTATCACCAGAAGCATGTTCCAGACTGTAATGGCGGCACAGGCACGTGCTGAACGGCAGAACAGAGAAGGGCAGAGGCTGCAGAGGGCTGCTATCCATACCCTAAATGACAACATCCAGGCATTGGCAAATGCTCAACAGCAGATTGCTAATGTTCTGGATAGGCGACTAGGTGAAATGGTCGGAATCCTTGACCAAGGCATGGCAATCCACGAGCGGGAGCTGTCTGTGCTGGAACACCTGGTAGGAGTGAGGCGTAGGCCACGTGGACGTAGGCCAGCAACACCACCCAGTGTAGGTCGACGTGAGCGTGCCACCTCACATGCCCACTCCCATAGTGCCGGTAGCAGTAGCAGTGCACCTGCTGCTGCGCTGTCAACACCAGGACACAGCAGGCCACGTGGACATGGCCCTGGACGGTCTCAGCGGGGACACGTTTCCAGCGAGCATGTGTCGTCGGACAGTAGCCACTCTGTACCTCCACCTGGTAGTGCCCGTGCAACCCCAGGCAGGCACAGGTCACGTGGCTGTGGACGGACACAGTGAGC
Source organism: Protopterus annectens (assembly GCF_019279795.1). Taxonomy (NCBI): domain Eukaryota; kingdom Metazoa; phylum Chordata; order Ceratodontiformes; family Protopteridae; genus Protopterus; species Protopterus annectens. The sequence goes on from NC_056737.1 coordinate 1,912,985,141, forward strand.
TGTACAACCTGCACTGTACAATCTGGGGCTGTCAATTATACCCTGTGTAGGCATTACAAATGGCAGAACTGTGTACACACATACATGCGCACAGCAAACACAACTGTAGGGCTCCACAACATCCACATGCATTCTGCACAGACATGTCCAGTCAACTCACTGGCCCTTACACACACACATGATGTTATCCATTGGTGCAGCCTATGCCCCTAGCAAACATATCACCCTGTGCATATGATGAAGCCTGTGCCGCATCCCTGTCATCCACACAATCGGTGCAGGGTTATGCACAAATATTCTGATGCACAGGGTGAACAGCATAGTGAGAGGTGTATGTAATACCTGTGTATGCATAGTGAGGGATGTGTATGTTGCAGTGGTTGTGTGCAGCCTATGCCCCTGGCAAACATATCACCCTGTGCATATGATGAAGCCTGTGCTGCATCCCTGTCATCCACACCATCGGTGCAGGGTTATGCACAAATATTCTGATGCACAGGGTGAACGGCATAGTGAGAGGTGTATGTAATACCTGTGTATGCATAGTGAGGGATGTGTATGTTGCAGTGGTTGTGTGTGAATACTGAGTTGTGTATGTGACATAGGTTGTGTACTGTCGACATGCACCAGTCACACCATGTAGTGCAGGTGCAGCATGCATTGTGATGTGTTCACGGTATGTGTCTCGGTTACATCTGTAGCACCATGTTGGTTGTGATACCCTGGTTCCCTCCTATGATGTACTTGCATGTGCCTACAGGTAGCAGTGTTTGCAGTCCCCCACGTGTAACTGTGGAGTACACACAGGCACGTTTGGCAATATCAGCATGCTACATGTACCTTCATCCTGACTGTTGGACACACAAACATGACACAGATGTCCGCACATATACTGCACCTGACACATGTGGTCGGTGCCACAGGCTACACTGGACAGAGACGTGACATACATAGCAGGACACATTAGAGGTATGGTGATATGGTGCAGGGATTGTACACAGCGGCCTGACCAATGATGATGTGAGGTGTCACTTGGTAGCTGGAGGCCACACTGTGCAGCAGTAGGACCCTGTAACAGTACATGAACATGGCCGCAGTCACGGGGTGTACACCACTATAATGCACACTCCATAGTGTGCAGCTGGGGACCCTTGCCTTTGTAGTCATCACCCTCATAGTACTATGCACCCACACGATGTGTCACAGAGAAGGGACATGCACAGGTAGCCAGTATGGCTGGGACCTATGGCATCAACAGGGTTGTGCAATGAATCACCATTACGGGTTGGTCAGCACGTGGGGCCAGTGATAATTTCCCACCGTATATTAGCATACATACCCACACCAAGCACCAGACATACATACAGACACACACACACTGTGGTGACCACACATGTGTATACGGACAGCCGATGTGTGTGATGCACCTCACCGGTGAACGTCATGCTTCCCACACTGACGTATGTACAGTCCTCTACAATGGTGTACAGGGATGTGTAGCAACTGGGACATATTCCCCGCGATATGTGGCATCCCTGGTCACACATTCGGACACACATGGCAGTGCTGGGAATGATACACCAGCCATATGATGACACGTCTGATGGACATGCAGTGGTATTGATTGCATTATGTGTACCAACGCTATATCTGTCAAATGTGCTGCTATATACACACGAGAGGTTGTAGGTGTTACAGGTGCCATATGACATATAGTTGTTAACACCTGACCGCTGTGTATGCATTATGTCAGCACCGTCATGTAACAGCGACATAGCATACAGTTAGTACATGGCTAGATAGGATGGTGTGTGACACAACTGTGAGCCACCCCCTGCACACATACATCTAGACAGGTGGTTCACCATGTTATGTACACACATCCCTCCATACGTGCTATTTATATGTCACTGTATACAGATGTCAATGATGGGTCTGCATTGCGTCTGCATGTCATAGGTAGGTGCAACTATGTTACGGACATCGGCCACTGCACATGCATGTTTGCTGCATGCACAGTACAGATGTCACATGTGTCTCCTGTTGCCATGTTTGTATGCATTGCTATTGTTGGACATGTATGTTGACATACATAACACATGGACTGCGGTATGATATCATGGGTGTCACAGGTGACCAGTACAAGGGTATGTGTCCCAGTCAACACTGCTACCCCCTGTAGTGTGAGCATTCAAAAGACATGGGCCCACATTCAATTCGCGTGTGTAGCATTGATTAGGCCAGTGTTATGCACGAGGTACATCAAAGGCCATGTATGTATGTGTTGTGTGTGCAGTCCATGCACACATCCACACAATCACATGTATGAGATACCCAGATGTGTGTTCATTGGTGTACAGCAACAGTCAGGTGTCACAGCTGTGTAATGGCATGGTATATCTTGAGCCGACCTGTTCATGTATACTGGTATCATTGCAATGCATAACACCTGTTGGATCCCTGTTGGTACGTGTGTACTCTGCACAGCTGGTGTACACCGCTGTACAGCCCAGTGGTCATGTCTCACATGTTGTTGTTGGACCGTAAGGCTGTGTAGTGCTGCACCAATGACATGTTGCTGACTTGACAGCTACAGTGTACACTGCAGTGTGTAAGTGTGTGACCTGCACCTGTGACAGCTGTGATGGCAGCTGTGTGTGTACAGGTCACTGCATGTGTGACCGCCCTGTGCGTGAGGGCAGTTATACCTTACTGTGCCCTTCTGTGTGTACACTCCATCTGCATGCAAGATTGCCCTTAGCAACAACTAAGTGTGTGAGCATGCCCAGTACACCGTTGTGTAGATGGACACACAGTACATTCCACACTGCGCCCCTCCGTGATTAGACTCCGTGTGCATGCAAGATGGCCCTTTGCAACTGCTACGTGTGTGAGCATGCCCAGTATGCCATTGTGTGGATGGACACTCAGTACATTCCACACTGCGCCCTTCCGTGATTAGACTCCGTGTGCATGCAAGTTGGCCCTTTGCAACAGCTAAGTGTGTGAGCATGCCCAGTACACCATTGTGTAGATGGACACACAGTACATTCCAAACAGACGTGTGATACTAAGCATGTGGGCGTGGCCATTGACATCCTGTATAGCCATGGTGATCATCCAGGCACCAGATGTCCAATTCCAATGTCACAATGGATGCCTACATTGAGCACACTTGTTGCTCTCTCGAAGGGTGTACTGTCTGTGGCGTATCCCATATCTATTCAGTGTTGTTGTGCTCCGTAGATATTTAGTTGGCCCGTTGACAGCACTGGCGTGTTTGTGTACGTCTACCTTGGGACGGTAATATGCTTTCAGACCGCTCACTCTCTGAACATTCCCTATCGGCATCTTTGCCTTTGCGGATGATGTCACCCACCAAGAAGTATGCCTCTGGGAGAGCTGTGGTCAGTAATCTCGGTAGCACATTCTGTAAATGCGTAATGCCGTAGTGTGTTAGAGTAGGTAGGTGTGTGTTCAACTCCCGGCCCTTCCAAGTGTGTGCGTGTGTATGTGTGTGTGTGTGTGTGTGTGTGTGTGTGTTTCCAGCTGCCTGGGGACACAGTAAAGCTTTTAGATGCCTCACAACACATACATTCCCTATCGGCATCTTTGCCTTTGCGGATGATGTCACCCACCTAGAAGTATGCCTCTGGGAGTGCAGTGTTCAGTAATCTCGGTAGCGCATTCTGTAAATGCATAATGCTGTAGTGTGTTAGAGTAGGTAGGTGTGTATTCAACTCCCGGCCCTTCCAAGTGTGTGTGTGTTTCCAGCTGCCTGGGGACACAGTAAAGCTTTTAGATGCCTCACAACACATTTATTTATTATTATTTATTTTACATTTGTTAACTGGGATAGTCCAACTGGATATATGTCCATTTTCAGCAGTGGCCCGGGGAGAAAAGCTCCAACAAAAAGCAACAAAAACATACAGAAAATTCAAAAATAATGTACAAAAGTATAGGGTTGCTTGAAGAACCGACAAAATACATTTTAGAACATGGAGTCAGAAGTTGACATTAATAATATTGTAATAGGAACCACAAGCTTACATCATTAGTAAATGAGAGTGAGAATGTTTTAGTTAGAAGGAGAGAATTATGACTATATACGTTGTGTAGAGTGAGGATTAGCCAGGCTTGGTGCAGTAGCAGTACCTTTTAGACCCCAGGTGTAGTTTGAGCTTGGCTTTGAAGTGAGCTTGGCACATACATTCCCTATCGGCGTCTTTGGCTTTCCGGATGATGTCACCCACCTAGAAGTATGCCTCTGGCAGTGCAGTGTTCAGTAATCTCAGTAGCACGTTCTGTAAATGCGTAATGCTGTAGTGTGTTACAGTAGGTAGGTGTGTGTTCAACTCCCGGCCCTTCCAAGTGTGTGTATGTGTGTGTGTGCGTGTGTGTGCATGTGTGTGCGTGTGTTACCAGCTGCCTGGGGACACAGTAATGCTTTTAGATGCCTCACAACACATACATTCCCTATCAGCATCTTTGCCTTTGCGGATGATGTCACCCACCTAGAAGTATGCCTCTGGGAGTGTTGTGTTCAGTAGTCTCGGTAGCGCGTTCTGTAAATGCGTCATGCTGTAGTGTGATAGGGTATTTAGGTGTATGTTCGATTCCCAGGCCTGCCAGATGTGTGTGTGTGTGCGTGTGTGTGTGTGTGTGTGTGTGTGTGTGTGTGTGTGTGTGTGTGTGTGTGCATGTTCCCGTTTGCCTGGGGACTCAGGTTATGCTTTTAGACGCTTCGCAACACAGATGTATCCTGCTGACATCTTTGTCTTTGCGGATGTTGACACGCACCTAGTAGAATGCCTGTGTGTCTGCTGTGTTTAGTAATCTCGGTAGTGTGTTCTGTAAATGCGTCATGCTGTAGTGTGATAGGGTAGTCATGTGTAAGTTCGATTACCAGCCCTGCCACATATGTGTGTGTGTGTGTGTGTGTGTGTGTGTGTGTATGTCTGTATCTCTCTCTCTCTCTCTCTATATATATATATATATATATATATATATATATATATATATATATATATCTATATAATCTATTTTCTGCCCATAACTCTGTTCTTGCATGGACAGCTGACTGTTTCATGTATCGCATATTTGCATAGCTTTCACATACCAATGGGGTATGTTGCAACTCCCAACATTGTCCATGCAACGTCCATGTTACGGGCGGTGTTACACGCCCTTACAGGCATTTGCTGTATATCTTGGCAGACATCTATCCTTGCTGTACTCTCACTGTACTCGTACATGCCGGAGGCGTCATGTATCATGGCCTAGTTTTGATGTGTGTATGTCTATTTGTGCTGTGTGCATGGCTCTGGGTATGTCCCACTATCATCATTTGTAAAGGTGACAGCCCTATAGGTTCTTCATGTAGACTGCTGTGTCATTTGACATGTCAGCACATACCTGCTGACAGTACTGCACGTCCTACTGCAGCGCATTTCATACCTTCTGCGTTATCTTGCAGTCGATATTGCTGTTTCCTCACACATGGATCTGTTTCTGTTCATACCACTCCACCTCCTAGAGCAAGTTGCTGGACAAGGCCTTATCTGATAGTGGGACACATAGGGGCAGTATTGACATGTTGCTCTTGCAAACATAGATAGTTGACACAATAATAGGTTTTGCATTAGTATGGCTTTTCTGTCGGATTTGGTGTCTTACTCACATGTTTGTCATTATTTCATGTCTTCAGCTATCATGAAAATGCCAAAATGTTACTGTTGTTACGTGGAACACACCAAACATATGAGGCAGAACTCTGCACATTCTGCGTAAATCTGTACAGTTGCGGAGTATGTGTCTGTAACAAAATATCAACTTTCTGACACCAATACACACACTGTATGGCGGCATCACAGGCCACATGCCATTACATTTATATTGCAGGACACACCCACCCAGACAGTTGTATTCCTCACACAGGCCAACAGCTGCTTATCCACACTAATTGGTCTATCATGTACCATATGTGTGCGCCAGTATTTGTGCTTTCCGTCAGTGGCAGAGCTCACGTACATGTCTGGGGGACTGGACATTGTTACGGTGACACTGCATGACACCCTGAGGGACACATTACTTTTGTGTCTATTAACCTTCCACATTGACATTCACAGGGCATACGTTGTCATTCACATTTGTCGGAGTACATGCGTGTGTCTAGTACACGTTTTCTCATTTGTCCTGCTGTCTTTCTTCTCACCTGTCCACCTAGTATCACTAGTTCTGTACATGTATTTTGGACAGGTTACCTTCATACCCCTAACCTGTACACATTATGGGTGAACGCCCTGATGTTTGACCTTGTTACATTTGTCATAGTGATGTGCCTTTCTGGTAAATTGCTGGCAAGGCATTACGGACTGTGTGGTAGATAATAGTGACTGACATTTCCATTACATGATTAGTAACATTCATAACATCCGTATTCATGGGTACGCCAGTATTCTCACGATGTTCTGACTTTGTCTGGGGTATATCTAATATAGTCCCTATTTGTATTTCATGTACTATGCCTTAGTGCAGCTGTGTTATTCTGACAGTTTGCCAGTTATGGGTACCATCTTGGTCGTACGCATGTCCATCCATGATAATCGCCTACATGACACTGATATAAGGCCCTTTATATTGTCAAAATGGTTTTCGCAATATCCAGTGGATGGTTTGCCCCATTATTGAGAATATAGGCGTGTGCTATACCCACATCACTCCCACGGGGCGGGCCTACGAAATCCCTGCCAAACAACACCTAGGCCCATTTCTGCATACCCATGATTCCCATACCTGACAACCCTCTACAGTACCAATTACACATGTTTAATGTGTGCGGTACTGAAGTGTGGAGACACTTATATGCACTCCCCTCACTCTGGATATCAGTTCGTACGTCATACATTCTATCGACACATGTGTCGTCACCCTTGCACCTGATACTGTTGCATGTACAGCTATTTCGTATTTGCTGCGGTCACTTCTTTTGCGTCACTGTCGGTTGACACTATGTAAGATTCAATTTTTGGAGTCCTGCAATGGACACCTATCTGCATGTTTAAAGTGTAGAACTTGCTGGACTGTCACTTTCTGGCCAATGGTTTGGAATGCTGCGGTTTATTCACCTTTCCTGCATGTCTGTTTGTCTACCCATATTAGATATAACATCACCTATTTATGTACATATGTCATATCTACGGGACATATGTCTGTTGTGTATACATATATACATGTACAATCCTCATTTCATAACCTGCTTTGGTTTACTTCTGTGGATTATGTGTATACACATATATCTATATCCATACCATACCTTTCCACTATACAGATTGTCGCAGAGTGTACAGCTGCTTGCCCATTTATCTTCGCTGTGTTTTAAATAAACCTGTGTCTATCTGGGAATGTCGTGGCATTTCATTTGAGACTTACAGTGGGGATTTCTGGCAAGCAGTTCAGGTTACGAGTGCATACCCTTCAGAGAATCCATGCTACTGACACACCCGTTATTTTATCCACTTTCTATGTTTGTTCTGGCACATATCTGGTGTTGGTCCCTATTTGTACCGGTAGTTTGCATGGCTTTGTCCGGTTTCATACTTTACGAGGTTAACAGGTTTGAGCCATGTATAACTAACATGGGGGAAACAGCATTCATTTACTATGCTGTGAGCGGATCACACACCATTGCGCCTTGCATTTCCTTATTGTGGGTTACGCGCAGGCGCGGATGCATATCCTTATTGTGGGTTACATATGTTTACTAAGTCTTTGTGCTTACGTGGGCTTTATTACTTGTGACAGTACCAGTAATTATCTGTAATACGGTTAACGGACGCCATGCGAAACACACGCTCACCTTTACATATTTAACTGTCTGTACAGCACAGACGCATTCATTACACTTTCACATTATATGTGCTGTAGTCGTTGTTCAACCGGGACTACATTCACGTTGGCCGGATGCTGTAACCACTATACGTTTGGTGTTCTGACTCATTTATATGCATACCCATAGTACATAGCTATATTAACATATGCCTCACCGCTTCACTTACGTCACAGGCATCCATTCTCCTGCTGGGAAAAATGTGGTACTACATGTTACACATTCCCTATTCCCTACTGCTCTGGACCCACGCTGCATATTTCATCACTGTAGGGATATTCAGAACCCAAAGGCTTATAGTCGTAACACATACAGGTCTTTAATTGTCAGGGTGTTCATGTGGTGATCTGGGTTTAGGCTTGTCCACCTGGTGAACGGAACTGCCCTGACCGTGTTCAAATGTCAGACAAAGCACATGGACAGGGTTTGTCCATTTTAAACATTTAGTCTGTGTTTACAGACACAGGTGTTTGGGCACCTATCAGCAGCTTATGATGTTGGCAATACATAATATGGGTGGGGGAGGTTACGATACATAATCCACGGTGAGTGGTGTTCCCATTCACATTTGACTATTTCCTGTATTCATTCCTACGAGGGTTATTATTTTGCACATGACTTAACTATGAATTAACTACGGGTATGCAGTAGTACAGTCAACATATGTGACGGCTTGTTACAGTATATATGTACGGACCTCTGTAATACTGGGGACTACCCCACATCCATCACAACATTTCCTGCTTATTTACATACTATTATTCCTTGAACTTTCGAAGCTTGTGAGAGCAGTAATTACATCTGTCCCTATTTGTCCACCCATCCTTTTAGGCTTTGTCCAGGTTTTGTTGCTGTAATAGGTTGAGAGGTGGTGTCGGTATGCGATTGAGTTGAATATATACTGTCGATAATTCAGTGGGGAGTAGGGTTACCACTTGTTCCTCTTTGCGAGGGGAGGTCCTACTTTGGACAGTTGTGTCCTGCGACGACACCTAAGACATGGCAAATGTCCTGTGATTTTAAGACAATAATATATTTCTTCATTTCTGTACTAGTTGCATGATACAGGTATTTTGTATCTGGTACACATAACTATTATTTGGGATAGCATAAGCTATTCAAATGCTATGGCATTAGCTTTTATCTTGGCATACACGTGTAATTCTGTACTTTGCACAGGGTGGGGGTATGTTTTATCCTGCAAATTCTCACATTTCTACAAGGGATGTCCCACCTTGGCCATCTGAACAGGTGGCAACCCTTGTGGGGTGACCTGCATGGTGGACAGCTGTTCCATCCTGTGTAGTATGAATTGCATGTCTGTGTAGATACTGAACAGTACCGTGACTACACATACATGATTTGTCCAGATGTGTACAGTAATGGACACCGTGGCGTGTAAACAACTCTGAAGTTTCAACAGGTTACTTATCCCACGCGGGATGTACACACATTTTGCCGTAACATTAACGCGCGGGCATTTGGATTTACATACCTGTGATGGGATGTTTACAAACGTGGGATACATATTTGCAATACGGACACTGCCTAGGATGATACTTCCTACTACATATGGGGAATACCCGCTATGTGTAGGTGTACGGATGCGCAAGGCTGGTAGCTGGATTTGGTGGACATTTGGACATGGGTGCGGCTTATGTGCTATACAGGGGTTGTTGCGTATTGCATTTGCATGCATGGGTTCTACTTTTGGATATCCCCGTTCCGCATATAGCATCCTATGTGTATGTGACGGTTACGTTCCTGTTCATGTGTATAGCACATTTTAATATACATATGTTTGTGTGTGTTTGGTATATGATATGGACTGTCAGGTTTCCTTACGGTTGTTATATAGCCACAACTGCCCTGCTGTGTACTATCACTACCACTGTGGGACTGCTGGTGACCATACCCATGGGGCTAGATGTGTGTATTGGCGGCGCGCTGACATGATGCGCTTCACTTACACTGGGTATAACTTCTGACAGTGCAGTACATTACGGACACACGATTTTAAATGTCATTTGTTCCATGGACGGAAACTCATATTATGTTGCGTGCATTTCTGTTTTGTTCTCCATTTTGTGTGGCCGGGAACTGTCTTGCATGCTTTGCATATGTTTCATTATCCACGGACACTGATAGGTGCGATTACTATTGCAGGCAGGCTATAATATTCAGCAGTTTAGGTTGCTCATCGCCAGCCGACATTGACACGCCTCCGGGCGCAGCTTAGTAACACCCCATGCACTCACGCACGAGTCCTATGCACGTGGATGTGGTAGCGGCGCACCTTCATTAATATGCATACGGTGCTACTACACCATTTATACGCCACACGGCCGGCGCAGGCCTTACACAGGGCCTTGCACCGAGCTTCATGAATCTGGGGGAAGGAGTTTTTGGCCATTTGATTATAATGACCAAGTGGAAAGATAGTTATGTAGAATGTTATTTAGTACTGGACAAGCAGATGGATGCTGGATAATTTTATAGGTGGTAAGAAGCTGTGTATATGTTAGTTCATGAGGGCTTTCTAATGCTATACAATGGTGGGTTCTGAAAGGGGTATTTGCTGTAAATTTATTTCATTAGGAAATAAATGAAGGGACATCAACAAAGTATGAACAAATAAGAATAAAACTCAGTGAAAAACATTTTAGAAGGCTAAAGCTAATATTGAAAACTGCTTTGACATCTAGGATTAAAGTTCAAGCTACAAACCAACATTTTATTTCTTTTATAGCTTACAACTTTGGAATGACTGGCCATAAAAAACTTTTAATCAGTTGAAGAAAACTGCTTCAAGGTTATCAAATGATATATAAAAACAGTGCATGCCAAGATTTTATATAACTCAGTCTGAAGGATGTGTGGGCCTCCTTGAAACTGTGTATATATATATATATATATATATATATATATATATATATATATGTGTGTGTGTATATATATATATATATATATATATATATATATATATATATATATATATATATATATATATATATATATATATATATATATATATATATATATATATATATATATATATATATATATAGATATATATAGATATATATAGATATATATATATCAATAATCTGCAGTCATGGAACTATATACATACTTGTTAACTTATCAGATCCAAACATACTGAAAGTCCTAAAACATGAAGAAAACAAGTCTAAGATAAAATTTTACTCAGATTACTAGTAGCATTTTGGAAAGCAGAAGTGGACAAAAAAGTGGCAAGAGAAAGTGCCATAAAACAAAATAAAAATATGACACAATTATAGTTACAATGTACAGAGAACTCTTCAAACTGCAATTGCCATTTAGATACCCCAAGGCAACCTTAGTTTCAACATGGGTCCAAGCCCCAAAAAATTGCTATTAGTCCAGGGGATGAAAGGAAGGGCTTGAAGACCTGGAGATGAACAGGGGCACTGGAGTAAAAGCCCAGAAAGTATGAAGCAAGGGGAGAGGGAACCAAAAAAATTGTACCCCATTTTGCAGCTTTAACATGCACTCCTATAAATTTGACAAAGGGAAAGATGCATCGTAAAGAAAATATACTAGAGGCAGATAATGTTTTCAAACATTTGAAGGAACCCTTATGTTTAGAACCTGTTTTATTATCCCTAGACATTAGTCAGCACTTGACAGTTTATACTGTGAATGAAGTGTAAACCAGCTGTAGGTCTAGGGGCAGTTATTTTACAGGACATTGAAAGGGGGGAAGGTGACCTTATATGCCCTTTAAGTCACAAGCTAAGCAAAGAAAAGTCCAGGTATTCTATTATTGAGTGGGAATGTTTCGAGATCAAGTGGGTATTCTCATCACTGAAGTATTTTCTCCTTTGCTAGGACTTTACATTGGTCACAGACGATGCCTTCCTAATGTGGCTACTTAGGCAACAGGATAGGAGTACTAAACTTTGTAAGTGGGCACTCTCTTAATAGCCATTTAAGTTTATTGTAAAACATTAGTTAGGCTGAACCCATCACAAAGCAGATGACCTTCATAGCATCAACAGCCCATTTTGTGGAGTGGGGGTGCAAGGCAAATGTAACGTATCCAAGATAAAAAAGGCTCATTGCTTTCACAAATGCCCAATGCAGGTTGATCAAATAGTGTGACAGCAAAAAAATGTGATTTAGAGGCAGACATACCCACAGTAATAAAGACCTCATTATTACCATGCCTCTGAATCAAAAACTAAGGCTATCAGATCGGAATGGTCTAGTATTCTTCTTAGCAGGCCATCCCACCCATACATTCCTGCATACAAACCCACATCCACTCAGTGACTAGCAAGCCCCCCTTACACTTGAGCACGTTCACAGAGATACTCACCCATACATTAACATGCACACACCAGCACACACATCCAGACTCTTGATTCAATACCTAATCCATTAAAGTGGACACTCGGACAGACACTCACTCACACATTCATGCAGCCTCATTCATGCCCAACTGAACATGTACACAGACTAACACACTATTTTCCCCCACATCTTTACTGAACTTAACTGCACCATGAGTACTCCCATAGGAGTGAACGAAAGACCACTGCATTTTGATGGTGATCCCTTTCCTCCTACATTAAACATTTGCTAGGATGAACAATCAAGGAAATCTGGATTTGTGAATATTTCTGGGGGAGAGTACAGGTAATTAGTATTAGTCACTTCCCCGGATTGCCGTATTAGCATGTAGCACCACCTGTGATACCAGTGTGTGTGCTCAGGCCCCCACAAGGAGAAAAGCACAGCAGTAGAGTGGTCTGTAAATCGGAAAGACTTAGCATGATGTGAAAACCTTTTAAGATAAGACTTCAGGATTGGGCAAAGTCTTTCTGAATCCCAGGGACAAATTGGTAGTTCTTACCCTATGATGTGTCACAGTATTATAAAACTGAAGAAACAAAGTACATGGCAGTAATGTAAATATGGTATTGATGCAAACAGTGTAAAATATTTCTTTAAGACAGAGAACTACATTTTATATTAGACAGAAAGGCTTCTCACAGGTATTGTAAATGAACAATTATTCCATTAAAATGGTGTCTAAAATAAGGGTTACAGCTCTGTTAGTCAGAGAACTTGTCCTCTTGATCCAGAAGGAGTTGTGTCTGGAGCAACATTTCTGGGGAGTGTGCTGCAGAAAGGAAAGGGCATTCAGGAGTAAGCTGAAGAAGCCTGTGTTAAACTGGTAAAAATGACTACTTTATTGTACTAACAGGAAAGATCCTCAGTGTAGAGGGTTAAGGCTCATATTTAACAAATTGCTCCCTGTGTCACAGATGCAGGGTTCAAAACTTTTGTGTTTGGCAGTTAACACAGAGGATTAAGGCTATGGGCTGTTTACAAGCAACTTCCTGTAGTACA